>NC_138790.1:6714121-6972137 GCF_965178545.1 Coloeus monedula
ATTAGAGGAAAGTAGATTGAAGGTATTTTACAGCAGACTGACTCCTGGAGTTCACTCTTCTGGCAAAGTGACCCCCCCTGTGTTGAGTGAACACCCTGGCAGGGGCTCATGTCCTCATTGCATTCTCTTGTACAGCAGTTCTGCATTGACCTCATCATGTAACAGGTGTGAAATCCATGTGTCTCCTGTGAACCTTCGCATTTTATATCAAGGAAATGCTCTTTTAGTTGTCATTTTCCCCATGTTTCTTTAGATTGTATTAAAAAGAAGTAGACACGGATATCAGACCTCTCAGTAATTGTAAATATGGCAGCTTATGATATATGTCATTAATACAGTTAAACGTGCTAAAATATTTAAACTGCAGTCTTTAAATACATAGTTGAATACTACTTTAAGAGGAATATGTATTGTCTACACTTGATTCATTTGGGGACTTTGTCTATCAGTGGGACTTAATTTTCTGGTTAACCGTGGCTGTGAGCATATTTTTGGAGGAGAGGTTGTGAGAGTGTTGGGGACTCAAACTTGTCATGCTGTTGGACATCTGTCTTTGTTTCAGGTTAATTGCAATATATTAATTTACTCTTGATTTTTTAAGAGCTTTTTAAAAGAAAGATTTTATTACCAGATATAACAGACTTTTTACTGCATGTAATATCCCTTCTGGCCTTTCTATATTCTATTGATCCTGTTGTGGTTTAACCAGCAGGCAGATGAACACCACACAGCTTCTCCTTCACACCCCCACCTCAGTGAGACTGGGAAGAGAGTCAGGGAAAAAATCTAGAATTTGCAGGTTGAGATAAAGACAATTTAAAAAACAGAAAAGAAAGGGGAAGTGATAATGGAATTAGAATATAAGATGATGCACAATGATGTTGCTCGCCCCTCCCTGACTAATGCTAGTTCACAGTAGCAGGTGTGGCCACCTTTCCCCCCAGTTTATCCTCTGACATCATGACCTGTGGAATATTCCTCTGGCCAGTTTGGCTCAGCTGGGGCTGGGTCTCCTCCCAGCTTCTTTATATGCCAGTGATGCACTGTTCTGAAGAAAGATGAAATATCCCTTTTTTCTTAGTGCCAAGTTAAAGAGGATAAACCTTCCTTTTGAAAGGTGTCGCACTGCAGTGACACCCAAATGTCATCTGAGTGCCCCTTGGTCTGGATTACTGGTTAAAAATGTCATCTAAAATTGTACAAGTAAATTTAACCATAACACTTACGAAACCTTCCTGAGTTATATGTGCCAAAGCTCCAAAGGATGTGAATCTGCATGCTGGCTAGGAGGACCAAATCTACATTATTTTTGGTTGAAAAAACAGTCCCAAGCCAAAAGAATGCTGCAATTAGAAATGTCTGACCTTATTCCAGCTATCTGGAGAATCTCTCAGCATCTTCACTAGTTGGGTTCTTTGTCAGTGACACCAGACTGGCACACAGCAATTTTGTTCAGTGATTTGGAAACAACCTCTCCATTTATAAATGAAGTCCAATGCTTCTATATTAAATAGACCAAAGATTTATATTATTTTAAATGTTGTCTGATGTCAGGTTGACTCTTGTTTCTCAGGCTGAAAGGCAGTGTAGAAAGACAGTGGAGGCAACACTAGATTTTTTTTGTTTGTTTGTTGCCTCCATCATGGGGGGGAGGAGGTGAACATAAACACAGTGGAGTCCAGAATCTGTGAGAAAACAATATATCATTTGTGTTAGGTTTTTGCAGGATTATACATTCTGCCACCCACAGGCTCGACAGAGCCCTCGTTACCATCTGCTCCTGCCATGGTGGCAAACACTAGAGCTGCCCAGCTAATTGGCTCAGGCGAGTTTAATTAAGGAGGACATGCTGGTGTGATTAAATGATGGAAAATGGGCACCCAATCCCATCCACACAGCTCCAGTCATCTCCTGGATGCCCTAATCCTTTCCTTGGAGCGTTGTGTGGTCTCACTCTCTTGGATCCTTGCTCTCTCCCTCCCCCCTCAATGCCTCGTTTCAGTGTCGTGGATTGTCAATTGATTTGTTTGTCACGCCCTTCCATCACCCTGACCTTGACACATTCTCTTCTTACTGAAAACCCATGAGGGCTTAAATAGATAAAATATTGCTAGGTGTGAAGTATAGGTAGGTATGTTACAGGCATTTATGATTCATGCTATTTTAAAACTTCTGTGCTGTTATAGCATCTTTTGGACAGAATTACCAGTGTATGCATTTTGTATCCACACAAACACTTGCCTTACTTTATTACTTTTGTAATAAAGTATTTTGTATCATGAGTCAGTTTCCCTCACTTATAGCATTGTCTCTTGTGTGATGTTTAGAAAATTATACAAAGACTGAGAGAAAAAGAACTAGTTCTTGAAAATGATTGAAACAAACTTACGTTACCTTTAAAAATGCGAGTTGAATTTTTAAATTTCTGATTTTTTCTTGTTTTTTAAAAATCATAATGTACTCTAACTTGCTTGCCCTTTATATAAATTTTAAAATAACAGGAAAATAATTTGGATTAACAAACGAGAGCAATTGCCAACCTTTTACAGGAATTCATCTCCATAAAAAACTGTATTTAAATTTAAGTGTTTTCCTTTAAAATCATTTAATGTATTAAATTTGAATTTAGTTCAAGCATTTCAAATTAACTTATTCCTGTCATATGACAAGGAAATTTAAATAACTGTGATGCTGCAGCAGTGGATATAATAACCACAACATGTCAGGCCTAGTGTGTTTTGTTGTTGCTGAAAAATTTTCAGGTCAGGTGGGTCCCTTTTTAACCAGCTGCTCAAAAAATTTCTGAAAGGCTCATTGGTACTCGATTGATTTGTTAGTGCATGTGACAGATTTAATGGATATTTCTGACAAGACTTCTGCTCCTTACTGATGCCTGCCTTGGAGAGCTTCCAGGTGTGCTAATGAAAACAGTCGTGAATGAAGGCAGGAACAGCGAACGTTGCATTTGATGTGGAATCCAGAGCACAGAAATTAAATTCAATATAACACTGTAATTAATAGGCGTGCTAGAATTGAAAGGATGACAGCAATTTAACATCAGCTTTTAGGTGCTTTTGGACTAGAATACATTATTTAGGACAGCAAAGCTTCTGCATGCCAACTGGCAACTTCTGTGGAGCTGAGAGCTGTGTTTCTGTACAGCCTCCCAGGGCTTCACTTCTGCAGTGTTTCACCAAAACTGGACAGAGCAAAGGGAAAAATTCTGCAGCTCTGTTGGCTCAAATGGATATTTGCCCATTTTCTGCTACCTCAGTGCTGTCCGTATTTGTGGGAACTGGCTGTTGTGTGGGAGCAGCATGAAAGGCAACGGAAATCATGTGCAATGAAAGAGAAATCATGTGCAGTGAAAAGCCCCATTCTCTTTGTATAAAATTTTTGATTAAAAAGTCCTTCCTTGAATTGAATTTGCCCCAGCTGTTGCCATCTGTCAGCTTTTCAATGCCCTTTGCAAAACACAACAGTGTTGATCTTGGTCCAATCTCTCTGGGGAGTGCTGCTATAGGATGTGCTACATATGGCAGATTATCAGTGTCACTGGAGGAGCCAAAGGCTGCTGGGTGTGGGGCTGAGCATGCAGCTGGTTGACTGAAAACAGAACAGTCTTATGCTTTAATCTGCAAGATTTAAGTAGCAGGCCCTGCCTACTGTTTACTGGAAAGTGCTTTTCTATGCTGCATGTAAAAGCGCAGCAGAAAAACTACCGCTTTCTCCAGCGTCCCCATGTAATTTGTTTGCTTGGTGTGGTTTCACATACAGATAAAAGTTAATTTGGTTAGAATTTTTCTTGTCAATGACTGTGGCTTTGTTGAGTAGAATTAGATATAGAAATAACCCCCATTGTGCTGATTTATTTTTAATTTTTTTATTTCAATATCATGTTATCGATGTAGAAGAGAGGGAATGAACTGCTCGGGGATGAACACTTCCATGTGTGTCTGCCCTAATGCTGTGACTACAGGTGTAGAGGTAGTGGCCTAATTTCCTAAGAGGTGAAAGATTAAAAAAAAGGACAGTTTCTCAGAACAGCAAGAGAATTTTTAGAGTAAAAAAACCTAAATAACTCTGAAAATGTATTTAAAAGTTGTGAATAAACCCTTAAGTCAGAAAGCTACAGACCATCCTAAAATATGTTGTTAATTCTTTTGACATGTCTTAAGCTGACTCACCACATGAAGGTTTGCCAAAGTTTGAAATAACACTGGAGAAGGGGCATTAGATAAATAGGTGAAGCATCTGGAGCCACGGGCTGTGTGCATTTTGGGGTTTTCAGCAATCACTTTCTGGAAGGACAACACTGCCATGATGCAGCTAAGGTACTGGTTAAATTTGCATTGTAATTAAACTTAATCTGAATTTTCAGTAACATCTTGCCCACAGTGCAATTTCTTTATGAATGGCTCTGTGACCTGGAATAAGGGACTGAAGCACAGCTATTTTGTTTAAATAACATACAACTTCCAAGGAGTTTTTGAAATTGCTTTACTGAGCTTAGTTCTTACACTCCACCTTGAAACTGACTCTTAATTGTAGAAGAGACTGACTTATCTTTAGATTGCAAGTTTAAATCATACATAAATAACATCATATATTTATTAGCTCATTCTGGGATACTTTTATTATGAAAATAGGAGGTTTTGAACTCTGTTCCTATGATAAAGATGTAAAAATCTAAACATCAGAAGAGAAGTGAATGCAGATTTAAAAAATGAAAGTTCAGCTTTGAATAAAAAAAGAGAAAGCTGAGTCATTGTTTCCTAAAACTAATGGGAAATAATTTAAGGTGCTGAAATAAGCTGTACTGATGTTGGCTTATAATTAATTTTTGAGATTGATAAGTCAGTAGATAAACTCTAGGAAACTGAAGCCTGAATACACAGAAGGAGAGGCATGCTGAGCATTTCAGGTAGTTCTGTGAATGCTACAGTCATAATATTTATTCTGAGTTTGTCTTCATCTCGAGAAATGTTCAGACTCAAAAATATTTTGCATATGAAGAATGAACTGCTATCATTCACTATGATTTATTGAAAAATGTTGGGTTTGTGGTATTGCACTGTGGTTTTCTGCTTTCTGAATGCACCAAAGCTGCTTTGATTGTGCTGGCTCTTTAGTTTATACTTGAGTAAAACCAGGCTTTTTAGGATGTTTGCACTGGTCAGAATGGATCAATTTTTTATCAGGCAACCAAAATAAGTAACTTATTACACTTCAGGAGGGTTCACAGAGCACAAAACTAGGGCATAGGAATTAATATTTCAGTATTCTGCACTTAAGCCACTATGTGCTGTTTCGCTGATGACAATGGAAACAACAGAAAAGGAACAAAAGAGAGGAGTCCTCCCTTTCTTCCATTAGTTGTCAACAAATACTTGAATTGACTATGAGCTGTGATCTGATAACTTGTATTTCCACCTCACCTGGCAGCCAGTTTTCCCATACACTCAGTTTATTTCGTTCTTACTTAAGAATTATAAATTCTTATAATTTCTTCTTTGAGCCAGGGTATGTATCTGTAATTGTTCTTAAAAGGAATTAGATTCCAGAGGACTTCAGAAATCAAAATTTCATTCTTTCATCTGACACAGATGTTGGGCAGTCACTTAAGTGCCCAGGTTGACTACCATTCATCATTTGGTGTCCATCAACATCAATGAAGATCACTGTAGGAATCTATTGAAATAAATGGCCTTATTAATATAATTGCTGCTGTTCATGTTCCTTGTACAAACCTGATGATGGAAATGTATGCAGTCCTTCCTCTTTCATATTCTGGCATGCTTTTGAACTTTCTCTGCCTTGCGTTTCCTTTTGGTTTGGAAAGGTGGCTTCTACCATTTTCCAAAAGCCTGCTTGCTTCAGTTTCAGCATCCTGTCCAAACTGGTCAAAGTACAGGATGCATGTCTCTGTATATTCATCTCCTTAAAGGAAAAATTCTTAGCAACTTAAAACCATCAAAGTGTTTAATTTTATTTACTGTGGACATTCAAAAGAGGTAGGTTAGTCCTGAAAGGGAGCTGTTTGCCTCTCATGGCTTATTGCAAATTTTTCAGTTGTTGTCACTTGATAAGAATTTGATTTTTGATTTCTTGCCATTTTGTTTATCACAGTCTGTACTTGACATAGAACTTAAAGACATAATTCTCACGTGTTGTTGTCTATCAAATTATTCCAGATAATCAGTCCATTAGGTCAAGAAAATGCAAACTGCAGTGCTCCATGTGCTGGGTCAGAGCCCTTCCTGCAGGGGACAGAGAATTCTCAGCTATTCAGTTTTTGGGCACTTCAACAGAGATGTCCAAGAGGTTATACACAAAGGCTTTGTCTACTTTTGTCTGTTTCTAAGTGGTCTTAATCATAGGCCATGGAAATACAGTTTTAATTCAATTTTTAGACTTTTAAAGTTAAATGGAGGTTGCCTTTTCTGTTGTGCCACAAATAAATAGTGTGTCTATTTATGGTCAGGTTCCTGTCTTTTTTATTTTTCTTGCCACACAGTACTGCAATTGTCATAGGATTTCTGATCTAATAATGATCTCATCACTGACATTAGAACCTTTGACTTGCACTGACACACATCTGAAGAGGATTACTCATGTCAGGGTTGCACCTATTGGCAGTTACTGCTTTCTGTTGCTTCCTTGTTCTGAATGTTTTTCGGAAAGGAAAAATAAAAAGCTTTTCATGAAGACACTCTATTTATTCTTGGGACTGGAATAGTCCAGAGGCCATTTAAGCACTTAATAGATTAGCTCTGGTTTATTAAGAAAATGGGCACGATCAGTTTGAAATGATAGTAAGTCAGACTTTCATCTACAAGGAGTTATTAGTGCTCTACTGAAAGACTGAAGGCAATGTGAGTCTGACCCAATAAGACACACATGGGTCTGGCCTAATAATTTTTTCCAGTTTACTCTCTCTTCTAATCAAGAAAGTAGCTTTGTTTAAAAAAAAACCTTTTAAAGGTATTTCTGATAGTCAGAAAATTATTTAATGGTTTCATATTTACTATATAAGTGACAAGAATAATAGGGTATGTTCTGTGATTTCAGTGAATCATTTTTTTCAGAGACAAAGGTAGGAAATGTGTATTTTTAGATTTATTTTTGTTAATAGAACTGAGCTGAGTGGACAGCTGCAATAGCTCAGTTCTGGGGCTGATTTAAATAATGTGTCTCTTGGTTTCCAAGGGGAAGCAATTGCTTCCTTGATAAATAAAACAGTTTCTATGTTTTAGACACTAATGAGGAAAACCCAGTAATGATAAAATATGTCAGTGTTCATTTTTGGTCTGTGTGAAGTGTGTGACACAAAATAGTGCTGTTTGGGGAAAACTGACTATCCCACCTGCTACTGAGAAATAGAAACAGCCAAAAATTTCATCTGAGCCAAAATTCCCAACCACCTTCCCTCCCTCTCTAGTTTTCTTGGAATAGCACTGCATCTTTTATTTCATGATTATGGCCATGTTATCGCAGCAAATAAATGACTGTTAGATCTGCAAATATCAAAAGTGTAATGGATTTAAAATTATACATACAGAATTAAATATTAAAGAGCTGTTTGAACCCACTGCTCTGTTAATGATGACTCAAGTCCTGGATCTAGTTTTCATTTCTTCCAGTGAAATGCTGACAGCAGTTCCTTGGCTTTTTTCCCAGTCT
Source organism: Coloeus monedula (assembly GCF_965178545.1). NCBI lineage: Eukaryota > Metazoa > Chordata > Aves > Passeriformes > Corvidae > Coloeus > Coloeus monedula. The sequence continues at coordinate 6,721,805 of NC_138790.1, forward strand.
CCCCTGTAAAAATGGTATATTTCTAATGCATAACCTTCCTCCTGTGCTCAGCAAATAGGGACTAACTTTCCTGATGGACCTTATCATCCTAATTTCTAGCCCTTGAAAAATTGACTATCAAACAAAATCCAGTTACCTATAAAGAAAAATTAATCAACTGCTGCAGAAAAATAGCTAATCTTTATCACTGACAGGAGACCAGGATCTTCAGTGTGGCTGAAAATGAGCAAAAATAATAGTAAAAGAGAAACAACCTTTTTTTTTTTTTTTTTTTTTTTTTTTTTTTTTTCCTCCCCCAGTCTGTGTTTTCTTCTCTGTTAACACCATGACTAATTACTAATTCTAAGTGTGCAACCATCTGCTGAAGCCAGCAGTAATATCCGGGAAAGCCTGAGCTGGGGTTTGCATCAGGATGAGTGGCAGCTACAAGGCATGGAAATCTTGGACACTGTAAATTAAACAGTTCTCCTGGTTTGGAAGTTCATTGTTCACTACAAACCAGCACTTAAGTGCTTAGCTCAGCCCTCTCATCCTCTGGGGGACACAGGGACAGAGTTCTCAGCTCTTCCCAAAGACTCGTACAAAAAGTTCATCTGCGCATCAGAGTCCTCAAAGACACCTGGGCCTGAAATTTGAAGAAGGGGTAGATGCCCTTCCCTGCTGCTAAAGATTTACCCCGTATGTTGAGGAATTGCTTTGGATATAAGCTCAAGACTACAGTACCAAAGTACCTAAGGGAATGAGAACAAAGATTTATTCCAAGTTATGAAAATCGAGGAGGAACACGAGAAGAAGGTCCTGTAGAGCAGGTGTTTTCCCAGTATTTTGAAGGAAATGAGGTAGTAAAACTGTTGCTTTTTTTTTCCTTTTACCAACATCATCTCGTAGACCTATTGAGCCAACTGTGAGGGATTACTCAAGAGTCAAATAGTCCTTTGCATATATCCTGGGATGGTTCTGTGGTAGTTGGACTCATGTTAGGGAATCAGTAGCTGTAAATTTAAGAAGAGCATCTTTATTACATCTGTTGAGAAATCTGTGTTTTCACAGTGTGAATGACATGCCAGTCCTGGTTCTTTCTGTTGGATTCTTCTTCGTGCTCACACCAACTGGAATGATGTTTGATTGGTTTTTTTTTGTTGGTGCTGATCCTTCTACCAATCCAATAGGCAGTGATTTTGGAAGTGTTGTCTCTTACAGCTCTCAGGCTGAGAACCCCTTTAGTCCTTGGGTATGAAAGACAAGCAGTATTTTTCTGGAGACCAGTGGTTTGCGCCCAGGGCCACTTGAGGAGGCAGCAATAACCCACATACAGGGAGGGGAATTGTCCTAAGGAAGAGCTCTAAACATCATCAGAGCAAAGTGCAGCAGTGTCTGCTGATGGGCGGCTGCTTCTTTCAGCTTTTCCTCTGTTTAAACTCTTAAAGGGGTCCACTGTTCCCTTTTGTGATGAAAACTTTCCTGAGTTCCTCATACCATATTTTTTAATTTCCTTCAACGGTCCTGTAAACTTGGATGTGAATCTGTAATGTACAGGATGCTTCCTATTCCTCTCACTGCTCCAAATAACCTATTTCTATTAGCTACTGTATCATTTCTGCCTGAACATAAAACCACTTATTTGGTTGGTAATGTTCTTTATCTCCCTTAGTTTTCATAAGTATAAAAATATTTCCCCAAGCATTATGAAATGATTAAAATTCAATTTGAGTGCTGAATTATGTATGGTTTTCAATTTCGCATTACTCTAAGAATTTTTTGTTTCTCAGCTTTTTAGTATTATGAGAAAATATCTACTATCAAATGTATTTTTAATAGATATTTCCTGGTATTAGATGACACAGTTGACATTTAATCCATTCTAGGAAGATGTCTAAATATTTAATTTTACAACTCATAGCAGCCAATGCTTTTGATAAATGGAATGCTTCCATTTATGGCTATGATTTGGGGGGAGCAAGCAGATAAACAAAATTACTTCAGAGAGGAGGAAAATTAGTTCAGTTAATTATTTTACTTAAATGTGCATGGCAATATCTATCAAGCCGCCAACACAGGAAAATAACCATCAGCAGAGTGAAGCCTGAAAAGCATTAATCAAAATTCAGAATGATTAGCATTCTTAGTTTGAATAAGGAATAGGATCCTGAAGATATTCAGGGCTGCAGAAAGTAAGTGAATAATGGATAATAATAAAAGCCTTAAAACAGAGGAGAAGCTTTAAACATCCAGAGTTTTGCTCTGCCATTTTTTTTCTTTTAGTATCTGAGTTGAAATTACAGACATTTTATAGCTCAACTTCATTGTAGGTTGGTCTCTCTTTTTTTAATATTCATGTAGATATATAAATGAATGTTCAGAACAGATTGGAATCACTTTGCTGGAATTAAAAAATACCAAGGCTTAAGATGCTGATTTCTTTGCTTTTATGCTTAGATCTTTGTAGTTCTTTACCTGGAGACCTTTCAGGGGTTTGCAAGGTGAGGTTCCTTATTTCTTGAAAGGTGCTGAGGAGAATTCTTTAAACATACTGCTTTTCTTTTTCTTTTGTTTTAAAGTGACATTTGCAGACAGCCAATAAACTTTGTACCTTTATATAATCTTATCTTGACCTTCTCAGGTGTGCAGAGAATTAAATGAATTTCACTTACTTGAACTTGGTTCTCTAGGTGCTCTCAGTATTAGCTCTCTATATACCTATTTGCTTAAAATGCTTCCAGGAACTATTAGTGTTTAAATGTGTGTATTCATTCTTGCTATAAATTTGACACAGCAGATTTTATTGACGTTATTGGTTCATAATTTTAGCTCTATGTATTGAATGTATGAAGCAATGCAGATAGATTCACAACCAAACACATTCATCTTCATGAAATGTATAGCTGAGGTGCTTAACTCTAGGATATTTCTGAACATTCACATAAATGCTTTCATTAAGTAATCAATAGCATTGAGTATTTGTACATAAACCATATGGATGAGAGATGTCAAAAAGTAATAGGGATTATAAATCCATTTTGTCAGTTCTCAGAGTATTAAGTGCCTCAATATGAAATAAAGTTATATAACTGTGTATCCTTTTAAGAACTGATGGCTGTGATATTAATACACTCTAGACATGTTTTGGTAATGTGGAAATAATTTTCTGGTTACTGAGTTTAGTTAGAAACCTGCAGGTTTTGACCTACTATTGGTGAATTTATATCATACCTGATAAAATACTTTTAATCAATCAACTCTTTTATACTTACACAAAAATCATTTTTTCCTTTAGTATTAAATAAAGGCTTCCTTTTGTAATTGTTTTGTTGTCTAAATGTCTAAAACAGTGAATTAAAATGTTTAGGGTTGTAGTTCAATCAAAAATATGGTGGTTGCAAAGGATTTCATCGTTGGCCACAAATGAGCAGGTTGTAAAATAATCAGTTACAGTAATCTGTGAAAATGGTACTTTGTCGTTATTGGAAAATAAAATCCAATTCCCATTTTTATACAGTTCTTTCAGAGTTAATGTTTTCCCAGCAGCCACATAAATTAGGAATTGCTCAGCTGCTTAAGTTATGAGCAAACGCCAATGCATAAAAATGCTCCTTTAAACTTGTCTCTGAAATGAATTTGTGGGAGTGGAAAAGTAATGAAGTGAAAAGCAGGTGAGAGGATTGTTATCACTGTAAGGTTTTATTGAAGAATACATCTTCCCACAAATAGTTCTGGAAGTGTAATGAATTGTTCACAGGATAAAATACTCGCTAGAAATGGCAAAGCTTCTCCATAGTTGGGCATCTCTTTCGTGGCACTTGGCTGGAATACCAGCATGTCCAAAGAAAACAGATTCGAGCACACTTGTATTTGTAATCAGGGAAATATTTTTGTAAAGACAAGTAAATATGACCAATCAAGCATTCTTGAGTCCATCAATCTCATTTAATTATCGGGAATTTAACTGAGAGGAGTGTACAGAACACGACCTGGAGGTGCAAGCATCCTGTTGAAATTTACACCGGACTTGAATCTCAGGGATAACTTTGCTCCTTCTTGCCATTCAACTCTTGTCTAACTTATATGTGCCTGAAAATTAATTCTGATTTCAAGATCATAAATTCTCAAATGCCTGTGCTGCTCATGTAAGCCACCGATTCCACTGGTTGAACCTTCCTTGTCCCCATCCTTGCCTGTTGTTAGATGATCTTAGGCCAAGAAAAAGTCCCTTTGCTGCTGTTCAAAGGGTCTTTAAATTAATTAAATGTGGCTTGGCTCATAGGATCAAATCTTCTCACTTTTGACTCTCTTCAAATAATTTTCATAAAGAAGATAAAACATGAAAAGACTGCCTTTAATAATTGGATTGTACAGCTATTATACCTTTCCTTATGTAAGCACAGGGATTCCTGACTTCTTGCTATGCCCATTATTTATTAGCAGCTCTTTCCTTTGTACACACACACACACACACACTGTCATGCTACACTGTAGGAAGCATGGGCAGAGATCCCAAGAAGGGATCTTAGAAGGAATGTGGGTTATTTGATCTCTTGAAGAGAGGACAGCTGGCACAAAGGAGTTTTCAGGTACATGAAAGGGTTGATAAGAGGAAGGTAGGAATATGCTTCTCTGCTTACCAGGACTAGAACAAAGAGTAGTGCTTTGAAATTACAGCAAGAGAACTTCTGATCCATTGCCATTTTTATTTTATGAAATCCTGTGGTGTGCTAACGATGATTAACTATTAGACTAGAGGAGTTAGGAACTTTTGGCATTTCTATTATTAAAAACTTTTAAGTAGATGTTGAAAAAGGTTTAGGTTAGAAATATATTTCCTTAGAGTTGCAGTTGGAGTAAATAGTTGCTTATTACCCCTTCCAGCCTGCTTCTGGTTATTTTATGAAGGATTTGAAATACACTCTATTAAAGGGTTAAAAGCATATGGCAGGGAGTCTCCATTGCAGTGTCAAGCAATGCAATTTCCATGACAGGAATAGAAATAGCAGTTTGAAGTCTCACTGTTTTAACAAGTTTTTTTCATGGAAAACTGTTGTCAGTACATCACAAGAAATTAAAAAGCATATATATAAATACTGCATCCTTCTCTCAGTTTTGTTTCCAGTTTCCCAGATAACACATGGCCAAAAATGTAAAACATTAAGAGAGACTGTTTGGATATTTTAACATCTAGTTGATTGTCTTTAAGATGGATACTGTTGTTCTGTTTTAGAAGTTTATAAAATGTCATGCACGTCTCCATCTACACTGTTTTTCTTTAGTGGGTAATCTAATTTTAATGTAGCTGTCTTTTGTTTTGTTTGTTGTGTTGGTCCTGTTTTGTCATTCTATAAGAGGAGCTGTTAATCTGTCTTCTTGAAGAGCCCATTTTTTGAAGACAAACTGCCTGGAATACTTTAACCAAATAGAAATGTAAATGGGAAAGAAAATCCACATCAGTCTTTTCTTTGCAACTTAAAAGTTAAAATCTCTTAACCAGCATAAGCATATTCAGTAACACAGTACATACCTGGAATGTTAAGCTTTGTCTAGGCTTTCCAAAAGTAAATATTGTGCTTACAGGTATTTTAGTATTAATTCCCTGATGTTAAAATTATGGGTGGTGAATGCTTTGTGCTCTTTGTGCAAGGGAAAGCCCAAGTGTGCCCCCAAATTCTTGACTGTTGACTGAGATACAGTTTTCTCTGGTAGCTTTGGGTCATTCTCAGGTGTAGTCAGTTAAATCTGTTGAGGTCTTTAAAGATGAGAAAGGTCTGGAATTTATCAGTATTCAGAGAGAGGCTTCTGGCAATAGAAGTCTTTGGCATGGTGTGCTCTTAGAGTCCTGTGTAACTAAGCGCATCGACTTCACTGGGCTTATTTTTCAAGTGTCAGAATCTTTAAATGTCCAGCTTGCTATCCTATTTGAAAAGTGGTGTATTTGCTGCTGGTCCACTGGGTCTTCACATGTCGTTTAGGATGAGTTTTTTCTGAGGGGTAGAATGATACAGTTTTCTGCCAAAGGAGACACTGGGTTATGGCATTGGATGTGAGCACTTCAGGCTGACAAGTCAATTCATGATTGGCATTTATTCTTCAAAGCTTTTTTTTTCCTTTCATTTTTGTGCAATAAAGAGTGATGCTCCATGTAAATATAAGAATTTCTGTGAATAGCAAAAAACTCAGCCTGACATCAGGGCATTTATATGTCTGCCTGAATTCTGATTTACTCTTACATTTTCTCTCTTAATTTGAGCAGGGATTACAGTACAGCTATCTCTTGCCCTGGTCATCAAAGTGTCCATCATTTGATGACAAAATGGGTTGCATTTGCAGCTCCTGCTCTGAGAAGCAGAATTTTTCAGGAAATGAGCCAGTGGGCAGGGAGATGTAGGAAATGTCTAGCCACGTGTACGTGGAAATTTTGATCTTTCTCTACAGTATTAGTTTGCATTTTGATCAGCTCTTTTGAAAAATGGTAGTTGTTGAGGGCTCTGGGTTTCCTTGAAAGACACAAACCAAATTTCTCTGTGTTGTTGAAAATCTGTGCTGTTGAAAATCTCTGCTGCAAAGAGGAGGATGATTCCGAGTATGTGCTGAGACTTGGTGAGGAACAGAGCAAGGTTCAAACAGATCCTGCCGGAATCACAAGTGGTTAAACTGCATGGTTTAAGATGGGGAGTAATAAGACAAAAGACTATAGGCTCTGTAACAGGGATGTTGTCCTTAAGATGGCAATTAGTACCTGGCAATTCTGGAATTTCTTACATTTATCTGGACTTCAGAGAATGGGATTTGCATTACTGCATTTGATTAGAATAAGTTTCTGAATTATATGATGTGTTTACTTTAGACATACACTTCCCTAAGAGCCATAGCACATGTAAGTGGGGGTGGCTGACAGAAGAGGAGAAATGCGCAGGTAGAGTGATGAATAAGGGCTGGCTTGATGTTGCACTGAGCTGCTTTTGGAAGCCAAATGCTGAACAATTGAAAATCTAATGCAGTATGGTAGAAAACTGAGTCATTTTAAAAACAGAGCTCAGTGTAAGGCTTGCAGAGCAAGGACAGCAGTGAATTCCTTGGTGCCACAAGAAGCCCTGTAAACCACTCCTTGGGGCACAAACTTTCAGATTCAGGTGCAGGTTCAGAACCCATTCAGGATATTGTGGTTATTTCCTGACCTTTTCATTTGCTGTTGTTAAATATTAAATAACAAAGCCTCCAGCTTTGTTAGCCTGACTTTAATAGGTGAGCTTTATTCAGACATATAATTACCTCTTAACTGTACCTCAATTTCTTGTGAATAGATTTAAATAATACCTTTTTTAATGTTCTATTTTCTATTCTTTTATGTTTTCTTATACTTTACATGTATTTTTTTGGTTAACCTTTACAGTTTTTCTTAACTCTTCCTGAAATTAATTGATACTAGTTGGGGACTTGATTAGATTTTCATTATGATTATGCAAGTGTCTAATCTTTCTGACAGCTGCTAGCCAACCCAGTTGTTTATAAATTATAATACATTATACATCCCTGGCTCAGAAACCTTTACATATTTTATACAAAAAGAGCAGCGTTTCTTCTGTATAGAGTAAATAGCACGGATACTTTCCCCTGAGGGCTCCCACTGATATGATAGTGGTTTGCTGAATGTTCATATCTGATTTAGTAAATTGTTGGATGATAGCAATCAGGACGCTGACTGGTGGAGCAATGAGATTCTGATGACTACCAGCTCCCTGATGAGAAGTGCTTGAGAACCATTAAATGTTGTAAGATTCATAACATAGGAAGAATGTAGTGAGCCCTCAGTATTTAAAAACTGTAGTAATTGTTTTCATAGATTTTTTTTCATTCCCATAAATAAAGCTTATTTGCTTTGTCTGTAGTTTTGCAATTTTTAAACTCCCGAGTTTAAGGATTTCTTTTTTATTTGTGTTCTTCTTATCATTGATAAAAATGTAAGTCATAGGGTTTTTGTATGGATGCAGAGGGATCATGGCAAAAGGGTGTTTGGCCTTGGCAAGCCCTGCAGCAGATACAGGCAGCCCACACATCACAGCAGTATCAGCAGTTCCATACATTGCCTGAGATTTTTGTTTCTCCTAATGACTTTTCTGTAGAGAGTGGGTACGTTAATAGAAACATTTTCATGTAGTCGTATTTTACAATGCTACCAAAATTAAATATTTGATGATGTGTAGCCAGCCCCAGTGCTTGATTTAGCTGTTCCTTCTTCATCAAAGCTGTTTACTCAATGAATACTCAGTTTTAAAATACCTTTTAAAAGAATAAATGGCAGAGATTGTTTATCTATAATTTATTTTATCATTAGAACGCTATATTGTAACAACTATTGAGACCTAATTCTTTTAAATCTATTTCTTAGGTTTCCCACTGAATTTTTTGCTATGTTCTTCATATCTGCTAAGCCAAATATTTTAATATCGTATCTCTTGAATGTCAGGATCCTCCTTAATTTGCTAGACAAACTGTAAGAACAGAAACAAGCTGAGTGAGTGAGTCTACTGGTAGAGAAAATGCTGGCATGATAATTCTGTTTAAATATTAACTTTTGTCATTAAAATTATTTCATGCTTCTTAGTTCTCTGGAATAGAGAGCTTCATGTGGTCTTATGAGGAACAGCTATTGTTTACAAGGACTGTCAGCTGCTTTTATGAATTTTTGAAGCCTTGCTGATGTGGTAGCAGATGAATTCAGTGGGGTTTAATTAATTTGGAAAAAAAATTAAATTCCTTTTTATGAGATCATTAAATTAATATGAGTATTTAATACATTTTAAATTCAAAAATTAATAAAAATAAAAGTGAGAAGATTGATGGGTTCTGCCATATTTTTAGACTTCATGACTTTACATTAGGCTGGGCAGTGGACACTGAATGATAGAATAACAATACTTGAAATTAAAGCAGGAAAAAGGGTGAACTACTGTCCTAGAAAAATTAGGCATATCAGCCTTCCTTTATTGAATGGAGACACTTTAGAGTCCCAGAAATAAGTTGTATCACTTATGTCTCTGGGTTGTATGATATTCCATTTGATGTTAATTATTTTTAAGGTAGCTGAAACTTAGATCAGTTATTGTGTAACTGCCCCCATCTGTTGGGTTTTCAGAGCACCATTAACTAAAGCTTTGTTTCTTTTCCTCTGAGAAAACATTGCATGGGGTTCATCCAGGTACCATTTCCATGAGCTCAGGAGTCCATTTATGTCACAACAGAGACTGAGGCTGAAGAAAAAACGTGAAGCCGGAGGTTCTGTTAGGGCATCCCCTGTGTTGGGGATGATGGTGTTGAACTGAGCATTGCCATGCTTAGGAAGCTCTCCTGCTTGTGTGTCATGAAAAAGGGACTGGAGTGCTGACAGCTTTTTGGGGCTCCTGCATTGGTACCTTGTTGTTTAAGTGAGCGATTTCTGTGTGACCTTAGCAAAATATTGTCCTGTGCTGCAGAGGGAGGAAGAGAAACACTTCCTGAGTTCTTTTCCCAGGGCTCTGATAAATATCACCGTGGGTACAGCTCTGACTATGGTGGTGGTCTGGTGCTAGAGAGGTGAGCACTATGATGTTCCTCTACACAGTCAAACTTCTTTGGTAGAACTATGAGTTTGTGCTTCAGAGAAATGAAGAAGCAGAACCCAGCATCTTTATGTAGATGCCAATAACTCTACCTGGATGCTCTATCCCTCTCCTTTTTGTGGAGACAAAATTGTCTTTAAAAAAAGCCGCTGATAAACTCTCCAGCTGCTCACACATTCAGTGTTCATTTGGCTGGGTTTACCACATGGATAATTCTTTATTAGGAGCTACCAGGAAAATCAAGGGATGAAGGCCAAGCATGTGCTATATGATATCCAGGGATAAAAGTTTTCTGTATGCCACTTAAAGTCCATTGCAGGAGACTTGGAGCTATTGGCTGGTTCAGCTCTGTTTGAAGCATTACAGGAGTTTTCCCCTCAGAGGAACATCTTTCAGAAAGGCTTCTGCTGCTATTTCCCTGTATAATTTGAGAGACTAAGAGACTTCACACTTAGACTTTTCCTGCCCTATTTTTCAATGAATACAGAGGATAGAGTCAAAAATGAATACAGAGGATAGAGTAAAAAAAAAACAAAACTGTAACAATAAAGAAAACTTGACTTGTTGACTGAAAGTCTCAAGTGTAGCTCATATTATTTTCTGTCTGAATCCTGGTTTTTAGTGTGTACCCTTTGAGGACACTGTCCTATTTCCAGTTGGTTTTAACCCCATACTAATATTGTCAATTATCACCTGTCATAATTTTTCTAATGTAACATTTGGAGCTCACTAAAACACAGAGAGTGTTCCATACATTTTCTAACAGGCTTTGACATGGCCTATTAGCCTATAATCTTCATGATAAATTATCTGCCTGATATTGTCATTATATTCCTTCCCCTTTTCTTATGATTTCTAATACTAAACCTGCCAGAAGAGAATAGAGAAAGGCAAAGAAATTGTACTTCTGGAATGAAAGATTGTAAATTATAGATGTAGCTGAAAGATAAAACAGAAAATAAATTTAATTAGGAGAAAAAAATCATGCAGAAAATAGAAAGATGCAATAAAATGGTGAAGTGAAAATTATAGAGAGAAGAGATAAAACATTGATACCATTCTAATTAGAGTCGTGAAAACCACCATCTTCCTTTTTTTTTCCTGCTGATACAAAGTGAAGGATTTTTTCCTTTTGTTTCTATTGATATAGATCTCATTGAGTGTTACACTACTGTGCTCTTGTTCAGGCTGACATTTACAAGAGGACATTAGTTGAAAGCAAAGAAGAATAACAGAAAACGTAGGAACTTCAGCAGTGAGGCCACTTAAGAGGTATTAATACTCTGACAAGTTTTTAGGCTGCTCGAAGGCCTTCAAGGAGATGATGAATTAGGACCTGAATCTAAACTTCCTTTTGTTTTTATGCAGTGGCAGGATTCAGTGTTCTAGTGGAAGAGCTGGAGTTTTTGTGAAGCAGCCTTTAACCGGCACTAGGTACTTGCTTAATCTTTCACATGGAACAGATTTTTAGGATAAGCCATTCAGTGTTTTCTAACATGTCCCACATCCCAGTGAACATGCTTGAAATACACTGTAGGAAACTGGCTGAAGTACCACCCTCCCCCAAATAATAACAATAATAATAATAAATTCATTTGATATAATAACAAGGAGATGGAATGAGGAAAGGTCTTATAAAATCTGGTAAGACCAACTGTTCCCCTCTCCCCTTTTTCACATGTAAGAAGTCTTTTAACCAAATATCATAAAGATACTTGGATTAGTCCCCGTGGTCCTACACCTCACTGACAATGCCAGTGTATTGTAAGAATAGTGGATTTAGAAGGCTTAGATATATTTTCTCAAGTTTTGGCTATGCTACTTTTCTTTTAAGACAAACCACAGGAACATCATAATTTCTAGGCTGCATCACTGTCTCCCAGGTAACAACACAGGAAATCACAACATCAGTCACCAAGCCCTCCCTGGAGCCTGACAAACAGCCAAATCACCTTAAACACCATCTTTTTCAAAATAGAGCATAATTGATGCACAGGTACAAACCAGGCAGAGTCAGTGGATGATAAAACAGAAGTCCAGGCCTCTCAGACAACATCATCTGCTTCCTGTAGCATTTTCTTGTAACTCCTGAAGAGATTCATTTCCAAGCATCTTTACCCTCTCATTCTGTGCTTACTCTACAGAAGGATTGCTAGCAGTTTTGTATTTGCTTTTCTAAAGGTACAGGCCTGGGAAAAGACAAGTTTGCTGCCTAAACAGGCAGTCCAATTCACCAGATTATGGTTTATCTGCCCTTATTTGAGGTACCACTTTGTTAGTCTTTTGATTATTATTTGTATCTCCTAGTGGACCCTTTTGAATTAATTGTGCACTGACACGCAGAACTGAAATGCACATTAGAGTCATTAAAAATGCAGATATCTGCTTTAATTTCCTGAAACTTTCTACTAGAAATAATAATATGAAATATGTATTACATTTAATGCATGATAAAAAGGTCAATTAATCTACTTAATATATAAGAAGGACTACTAAAGGTTTTTAGTGTTTGTGCCATCTTAGGTTATGTTTCTTGTTATGATTTGTAAACTGAGCACAGAAAAATCAAGTCATTGTTAGTATGCCCATCTTAGGCCAGAAATCACAAAATCTTATAGGTTTAAATGAAATGTCACCATTTTCATTTGAAGGAGTAGTAACACAGCCAGAGAGCGGTTAAGTGCATTAAAATTCATGTTGTCTTCCTGAAAGAATTCTACCCTGAGGGACATTAAGTAGCTTTAAAATATTCAGTCCAGGTTTCTGTATGGCTTTGGAAATTTCAGCCTTTGTATTTCTACCAAAACCATGCTTGACAGGTATCAAACTGAAAAGTTCCTCTAATTGGTCATAGGAATGAATCCAAGTTTAACAAATGCTACAGAAGATGGACTGGGCCACTTTTGAAGTGACTTTGTTGCATCTCTACCATCTCTTTAGGAAACAGATTTGAAGAATGGGTTGGTTTTTTTCCCACATCCCTTTTACAGTTTAAAGGTATGAGTTTGGTTGCTTCCATGAAATTGAAATAATGACACTGTTTATTTTAAGTTATAAGTGCATGAAAAGGCAGGAGTCTTTAGGTACAGAGGGATCCTACATCACATAGTGCCCCACGATACCTGTGTATTCTTTCCTCTACAAAACATAGGAGAAGGGAGAAAGCTCTTAAGCAAAGGGCTGTGGAAAATCTTAAACGAGTGAAGTGTATTTGCATGGCCTGATCTAAGCTGTGCAGCTGCCACAGTGCCCAGGACATTAATTTAGACAGGTAGAACCTAGAAAGGCAAAGCTTGGGGCATGTGTTCAGCGCACAGCATTATTTCTCATTAATGAGTTGGAACAAGGGTAAAAATAAAATCTGTACTTTCTCCTGTCAGCTTTTCCACTTGCATTGGGAGTCTGTGTTGTTTTATTAGACCAAGGTAGGGACACAACCCTGATTCAGAGTTGGACTGAGCGATGTAGTCACAAAAGCACAGTGTTAACAGCTCAGAATTGATGCACTGCTGTCAGATGATTCTTCAGAAGTTCGGACAGAGCCCTGCCACAGCCACACTCTGGTGATCCTCCAAATGCAAATGTGCCTCAGGGAAGCAAAGCTCAGGGCCTTCTGTGTGGAGGAGAGCACGGTGTCCTGTGATACACAGCTCCTGGAATGCTGCCACAAGGCCAGAGAAATACAGAAGGAGTAGGAGCAATTATTTATTCCAGCTAGGAATTGGAGCATTCTGTATCTTCCACAACATATGGAAATAATGATTGTCAACAAAGAATTGCTTAACTGTCAATGTTAGATGGCCAGGTTAAACTCCAGCACTCAAGTTCTGCTGGAGCACTCTCTCCTGTGTGCCAAGGAGTTACTGGTGTGGGAGGAAACCTCTTCATCTTGCCCTAACCCTGAACACCTGACAATCACTGATGAAATCACTGATGTAGCAAGTAATGTTTTAAAGAGGCCGTTCACAGTCTTGTCAGATATTCTGTGATTTCTGTGATTCCATGTCTGAATTAAGGCAGGTGCAAAAGTGAGAACTTTTTCCATCTTGTGAGAAGGCACCTGCCCTTTTATGCTACATAGAAAAGAGCTGTCTAGTCTTTGCGTAAGGAATTGTGAGGAAGGACTATCTGTATATACAGGGTACTCTGGTGTTTTCAGATGCCAAAAGGCATGTTGGATTTTTTTTCCTTAACAGAACATTTCTGAGCGTGGGATAAATCATTCCTATGAAATTGAGTTAGCAGTAAGCAAAAGCAAATTAAGCTCCATCAAAGACCTAGGCCTGTTCCTTCATACGTGCCAGAACTGTCTGCTTTATAGGCAATTCACTGGAAACTGCTGCCTTTCTACACTGCTTTATTTGTCATCTGAAGGACACCATGTATATTTTAGAGGTAGTTTTTTTAACTTGGTATTCAAGCTAAATTCATTTAGCCAGTGTACACAATGAATGAAAAGGCAAGCATTTACCCACCTTCCTTGAAACCATCATTAAAGGTAGAGCTGCAGTGAGAGGCAGACATTGTTTCTGTACAAAATTGCTCTCTGTATAAAACCACGGATTTGTAAAGCAAGAGTGAGTATGTTTTAGGGCTGTGGTACAAAAAAGAACTTTCTTTCCTGATTTTTCCTTGGCTGCATTCAGACTGACACAATAAGGAAGGGGTGTGCAAGTGTGAACAAATCTGTAGGCATTGCTTTAACCACTAAAGAGCCTTTCCAACAAATTCCCCTTTGCTGCCTACAGATAACCCTATGTATGTATTTGAGATTCCCTCCAGCCTGCTCACAGAGGTGATTTTAACTGTATGGAAGCTGGGGAGTGCTGTGAGGAATGTGTTGTGGAAGCACTGCAGAACCTGTCCTGTGCCCAAACACAGGAACAAAATTGCACTTAGTCTATGTGCAAAAGGGCAGGCACTCAGGAAGAATAAATGAAAAAAAGAATAACAGCTACACCTTTAGGATCATTTATGTAGTAATAGCACTGCCTTGGCCAGCCAGCCATCTGACCCCCCTTAAAAGTGCCCCACTGCTCACCAGTTTCAGTTGCATTTAACAAAGTGTTGCTGTGACCATGTGAAATTATTCCAGCTGTGATCACCTTGTGGGGTTTTCTCCTCTCAAGCAACAAATTTCACTGAGGTGTAAACATTTAAAAATAATAAACCCATGAAGACTATTTAGTATATCCACACTTCTTTTCAAAGAAACCTGAATTAGGTAATTTATTTGCTCACTGCAGTTCTAAAAATGAAATAAATATGCCAGTGTACGTCCTATCTGGAAGCTGTAAAGTATACTTGGTTCTTTTCAGAGTAGACCAAAGGTATGTGACATATGGATATTTGAGGAGTAAGAAATTAATTTAATCTTCCAGGGAGCTGTTAAGTATTTGTAGCAATACATAAAATCATTCTGACTTAAAAGTTGGAGAACCTCAACATTCACAAACTATGTTGACCTCCCTATTGCAAAATCACTTTGTTCCAGAGGGCTCAAGCCATGTCTTTAGTTCTGATTTAATTCTGAAGCGAATGGGACCATTCTGCTTGGTTCATCCAAGCAGAAATGTAAATCAGATAAAGAATCTTTATCTTATATTTCCATGACAGCACTTGGGATCTTTTCAGAAGCTGGTGCATCCCTGAGTGCCCACAGCAGGTTGGCTGTGGGGACAGAGTCAGCATGGTGCTGTTGGAATTGGGCATGTACTGCATTGCTTACATTGTGCACAGCCCACAGCAGTTGCATAAGGCACTTCTAGCCTCCCATTTCATGCTATCAAATCATGTTCTAGAAATGATGGATATTGCAAAATGTACATGCTGAATTCTTAGTTCCTATTCATTTGGGAAAAAAAAAAAAAAAGATTTTAACCCCCTGTCCACTTGGAAATGACAACCAGGTTCATCTCTGTTGTCTGAACAACCATCTTTGGCTTTGCTGTGAAGCCCTGATGTTAGCAAATGAAGCAAACAGAACTTTTATGCTAGTTGAATTGACTTGCTTTCTTAGTATTTCTTCTCAGCTGTTTTCTGGGATGGACTGTTATTAAGTGTTCTAGTATTCACAGGTGTTTGCAGTGGAAATAATTGTGCCATAATTGTTCAGGAGGGTTTGCAGGCAGTGGTATAGGTGTAAATGGGCAGTGCCAGCTGGTGGCAATTACCCAATTACCCACAGATGGGGCTCCTGTCCTTGGGTGGGGCAGAGTTTCCTTGTCCTGTAGTGTGAGGAACCTCAGGAACCTGGTCTTCTCTGCAGCATCTTGGGTGTAGGTGAGTCCTCATGTTTATTTTCTAGACTTTTCTTCCTTTGGGGAGCAGCAGCCGAAGACAGGGTGTGGGGCAAAGAGTTGGCCACATCACAGGGCCCCAGGGGCTTACTGGCTCCTGTTTGTGCCAGCAGCCCCCCAGTTCAGCCAGGCTGGAGGAATGCTGGGGAAGCTGGGCTGGGGGAAAGGGCAGGTTAGGTTGTGGGGAGCCCCCAGACTTCATCAGTTTTGTGTGCAGGTAAAGCTCAGGAGGAGTGTTTGTCCTCAGCATTCCTCCTGAACCTTTCTTTTAATCTGCTCTCTTAGTAGGTTGTTTCCCCACTAAGAAATAGGGGAAAATCAGACCTAATATATTTTAGCTGTGCTATGAATGTAAAAGAAAAGCTATCACTGTGTTTTGGGGAGCTTTAAATTTCACATAATTCTTAGATGGTCATTTTAAAGACAAGAGAATGCTGTTCTTAGAAAGTAGTCAGTAGTATGTTGAGTACAAAGGGAGTCAAAGGGTAAAAGTGAGGGAAATTTAATGTGTCAGTTTTGTATTTTCTTTTTCATCCTTATTCTTGGTTTTATTTAGGTTGTTGAAAAGGGGGAAGGGAGTGGTTCTTGGAAAAAGCAGCACAGCTGTTTCATAGTAATGTTTTGTAGGTTATGAGAGAGTTCAGTTCTAAAAGTTGCACAGGATTTTTTTACTTCAATTTCCTAAAGCTGTTATTAAAATGGATTAAGTGCTATATTTGAGCTTTTAAATGGCTTCACAGGGAAATGTGTCATAACTTTGCACTTTCTGCAGGCTTTTCTTCATCTTGCCAGCCCTAGGTTATAGATGAACATAGTTTAAGGAGAAGAGCTGTGGGGTAGATTTTAAATACTTTCATCTTCAATGGAAGGTGGAAGGAGAACTGTTTAAAATGATCATAAAATTTTGAATGCTATTTGCAGACCATTTAGTATGTGGATTTAGCCAACAACAGAAGCAGAGAGTCAGCTTTGTAGGGGTGCTAAGAGACTGGAGTTTCCATACTGGCATGTTGAACCTTTTGTGCATGCTGGAAAATTTGGCTTTTACATCTACCATGAGAAATTCTGTCTGTGGTTTCACGTGACCCTGATTTTGGTGCTCTTGCAATACTAATAATGTGTAACAAAATTAATGGTAAAATAATTATATTGTACTAGATGAGAAGGTACCCTAGAGTGCTCTGTGCTAATCCTTGTGCATATAGTGGATATATGTGTTGGCTTCATGGAATGCTGAAATTGTGAAGAATTGATTGACAGCTTTGGACCTTGTTAGTGTATGTTTCTCACTGATGAAATTCAAAGCTGGGACGTTCATGTATGTGAAACATTCTTTTTGTTAAGCATTCTTTGATCAACACTTAACTGAAGTTCAGGTGAATACATTTCACAGTCTGAATGCTTAAATATCTGCTGGGGTGGTGGGTTTCTGGTTTTTTGGGTTTTTTTAGAATAAACCTGTAACCACCTGCAGTGATAAGCATGAGTAAATACCAATATTTAATGTAAAAGTAGAAAGTAGACGGAGATTTAATATTTCAGTCAGCAGTCTTTGTCTCTCTGCTAACTGCAGGGTTTGTTGGCCATCTTACATTCCCAGATCCATAGCTTGGTTTACATGACTGCATCTGGCATTTCCCCTTCTGTCTCTCATCTCTCTGCTTCAGTGATGAAAACTGATAACTTTAGAAGAGCAAGCTCTTGCTGCTTTGCTCTTTGATGTTCCTTTTGACTATTTGTTTCAATCTTGTTTGTACTGAGATATTTTTGCTGGAATGTGATGGCCTGCTATGTGTGTGGAGGTTTATGCAGAATAAATATAAAAGATATGCTCCGCTACATCCTCTGAATAATCTGACAACTGCTTCTAGGTTTTTTCGAACGTTAGGAGTTTTTCAGCCCGTGGTGTTGAACAGAAAAATGTACGTGTTAATTTAAATGGAGTGTATCCAGTGCAGTGTTTCCCTTTAGAATCTGCAGTCGAGCAGTCCCACAGTAGCTCATTGGTTTTTTTCAAGATGCAGCATGCCTGAAGTTAGAGCCATCCCAGGATCCTTTAAAAATGTCACAAATGTCACAAAATTGAATTTTGCAGCCATTATTTCCTGGATAAGGACATTCCTTAAATAGAAGGAGCTGAGAGTCAGGAACAAGGGACAGTTTGGCATGTTGTTGTGCCACTGCCCAGGACAGTGTAGTCTGTGTCTGAGGTGCTGGATCCCAAACACTCACCATCTCCTTGTGCAGACTCCTCTTCCACCTAGGAGCCTGAGGTCTGGGAACTCTGGCATGGACTGAGCAATCTCTGCTCAGCAGTGCTTCGTTTTGCCTGTGCCGTAAGTTTTCTGTGGTTAAAATTAACAAAGTGTGTCTTAGAAACTTTTGTAAACGTGACTAAACCTGGCAGAGATCACCTTGGGCTCACGCTGCTATTCCCTGGCAGAATCCCGTCTGTGTGGGCATTTGAGAGACGAGCTGGAGGAGGACTTGGAAGAGAGTAGGCTTCCTTCTCCCCCAGTCACAGCAGCAGTGAGGCTGGTGAAGGAACACAGGAAGAAAATATTTGCATGTTTTCAGTTGGCAATTAGGGAGATTTACAGCCTCAGCAGTACTTCGAGGGATGATATTTCCAATGAAGCCCAAAGGCTTCCTCTAAGAAACCTGAGTACAAACAGCTCAGCATGTGGCTCATCAAGTGACTAAATGGCTAAAAACCCCTCCAGGCATTTGGCTGTGGGCAGCAGGTGAGGAGCCGCTTTGCTTCCCTGCCATGAGCTGGGTGTGGGGTAGGCGGAATATCCCGGTGAGAGAGGAGTGGGGGGAGCTCTCCAGGTGCAGGCACAAATACAGTAAATTTCCCCTACCGAGGAAGTGACTGCCTGGAGTGTGAGGTAAAGCTCAATAAAAGGCAGTGAAAGAAAAACATACTCGGATTGCTGTAAGCAAATACATAATTTGAGCTGGGGAAGAATAAAAGCTGGAATCTTCAGGACGAGAAGAAGAAAAACAACAAAATATATGAGGTTGCCGAGTTTTTAGAACATAGTGGCAATTTTTTACTTTTATAATGTGCAAAAATGGTAGTTATGATTGTGATTGCAGGAGCTGCGGCGAATTTGAGCACAACAGGTGTGGCAGCAAATGTTTGGGGTTTTTTAGGGGGTGAGTATCTTCCTCTAAGTCCTGTTCTGTAAATTAACCCTGGCACTACTTTAAGAAAACACTCACCTTGAAAAATAGGAAGGTTAACACAGAATGGAGTTTTAGGTTTCGTTCAGCTGTACATGAGTGTGCTTTATGTAGTCCTAATGGAATATGTAACTGAACAATTAAGATGATTCATTTTAATTATTTTATTTGTAACCTACCCCTTTTAATACACTTCTCTGCTAAAAGTACAGTGCTAATATCAGGAAGCCGTGTAAGAGGTATTATTTATCTATACATTTTTAATCCTATTGATTTTAATGCTTTACTATTAATCACACAGAGAATATATGTTGGACATGAAAATTAAAATGCTCCTATTGAAGTTCAGAATAAACTTCATTTAAAAGAAAATACATCTGTATGGGCAAATTATACGTATCTTAGCCCACTTTAGGTTATTTTCCAAATAATTGATAATCAATTATTAATTTTGTACTTGTGAGAGCTGTTACAAATGTTAAATATATAACAAAACAATTAACAAGGATCCCAGAAATGTAATAGTTTGTCTATTTTATGTTTAAATTAGGTGCAAAGGCAGTTCCTTAATAGTAAAAGTAGGTTCCCTGAAGTCTCTTTATGGGTTTAGTTATTCAAGCCTTATTGATCTGAACAGAATTATGTAAACACTTTGTCTGTTCTCCTTGAGCTATAGCACAGATTTACCCATATAATTCATAGTGCTGCTACACGGTGCTTTAAAATTAGGGAGGAACATTTACAAATTATCTTACAATTTGCATTCATTGAATTGCTAATGAAGTTTTATATAAATATTTAGTGTGGTGGTGTGCCATGAGTTGGGTGCTGGTGGTTTCCCAGTGGAACAGATGGGAATGCGGTTACCTGGGCTATCTTTGGGGTTTTTGCTTGCTTTTAGGGTACTAATACAGGGGTCATACAATACCCCTTTCCAACCCTGGTATTTCTGCACATACCTCTACACTTGTGTACCCTGGACATGCTTCACATATCTGATACAGACAATGATAGACTCATTCTGTTTCAAAGTCCTGGGGCGAAGTTTCACCAGGCAAACCGTACACTGGCTGATAATATTATCATCCCCTCATGGGGTGGGAATTGGAATGTGCTGACAGCTGGAGGTAGTCAGGAGTTGCAATCCTTTCTGGTTTCAGAGATGTTCATGTCCACGTGGTTTATGTCACAACCACAACTGAACTCCATCACTTGGTTCATTTCTGCTGTCCCAGGAATCTGCCCTCTAAACACAAATTTATTTGCACTTTATCAGTGCTGAGGCTTGCAAGGATGTAGATGGTAGGCCAGTTAAGCTCAGTGTGCTGCTGTGTCACTGCAATTTTGGAAACTTCTTTTAGCTACTTTGCAAAGGATGTACTCTTTAAATTGATGTTTGTGTTTATCCCAGAGGTGGCTGCGTTTCAGTGAAATGTAGCATGATGCTGACATAATCCTTAATGATCTCTTATAAGTACTTTGCTGCACAGTCTTAACTTGTTTCAGATGATGTGAAAGGTGCCTCAGGTTAAAGCATCCTGTTGTCCTAACTTGTATTTGCTTACTGTGTCCTTCTGCATCTTAGTTTTACTGTTTTAAATTCTAAAGCTTAGTTCCTAAAAAAACCCCAAAAAACCCCTAACAAAAAAACCAACAAAAACCCCTCAAGTATGTAAGCTTGGGTTTCTGTATTCCTTTTAAAAATGTGTTACTGTTTTCTTCAAAGATGCTTTACTGCACGTGTGTGATGCTATAACTTTACAGGAGTTGTGGCTGTATGTTGTCAAAATTGCTAGGAAATTAAATCTATACTGTTAATGTCAGGGAAAATAAACGAGTGTTATGGACAGATCTGACTGCTAAAGTACAAAGCACCTGAATGCTGTCCATCCTGCAAATATAAGGTATCAGTGGTGAGGTTTTTAAAATTCTTTATAGTATTTCTTGTAGATCTCTCCAGGCATAGACTTACCTGTGGGTCAAGCATCAGTAAACAAAGTTGAAATGACCGTTAGTACTGTGAGTTTAGAAACACAACAGAAATCCTGAGGAAAAAAGCAGTTGTTTATAACTGTTTTGTAAATCTTATAAAGGACGTTTGTGCAGAAGAGCAGTTTTTGAAATGTCAGAATCTCCAGTGATTTTCTAGTGACATGGATGCTGCATATTTCAGTCCACGGAGCACAAGATGTGGCCTCTCCTCTCCAGCTGGCTTGTCATGTAGCACTTGAAAAATCAGTTTGATGTTGGTGTTTTATGCATCAGCCCGTTTTCTTGGTTTAGGTTCTTCTTTTCTTTTTGACTACTTTGGGTGAAGTTTACTTATTTTTGCAAAAATATAGTTCTTGAGGACTTCCCCTGCCAAATGCAGAAAGAGGGGTATAAACATTTTCCTGTGTGCGCAGAAACCTAGAAATGGTTCCAAATTTTATATTAACTTTAAAGAGATTCTGTGGAACAGAATATACTTCCATGCACTCATCAAATGAAATGCATATATTTAAAATACTTCTGGGTCAGGAAAAAACTTTGATATTGCTTTCAGTGGCAGCATGTTTCCTGGTTTTATTCTGGTTTTCCTGTTTTGTTTGGTTTGGGGTTTTTTTCCACTGGGGTTATGTAAGAATATGAAAATTCACATTATTATTTTATTTTTAATTGGAAACTATGTTCATGTTGACCGTATTTGAAATTTATGAAATTAAATGATCGGAAGCATCTGGAGACTGAAACTCCTCTGAAGTAGGAACTGCTGGTGAATGTTAGTTAAACCTTAGAAATGAAATCATCACTGTGGGTGTAGTTGTATTGTGGAATGCTTTGGCAACCAAATTTTTCAACTAAGGGAGCTTCAACCCCAAAGTAGCACCAATCAGAGAAAA
Organism: Coloeus monedula; assembly: GCF_965178545.1. NCBI lineage: Eukaryota > Metazoa > Chordata > Aves > Passeriformes > Corvidae > Coloeus > Coloeus monedula. The sequence goes on from NC_138790.1 coordinate 6,743,759, forward strand.
AAAGGCTCAAAGTGGGCTAGTGAGGTTGTTTTCAGCTAAACCTAAAAAGAGAAGACACCTATTCTACATTTCCATGATACTGGATGTGAAAGAGTAGAATTTATAATGCAGAAAAGAGTAGGGGAAAATGCTCTGAGGTTCAAAACATTGGGAGGTGAAGATATTGTTCTTAGTATTCTCTGTTAGCATTTGATTTTAATGTTTCTAAATAGATGTAGACTCCTGTGTCTTCATTTTACTAGTGTCTTAGCTGGGACCCTCATTTGTGTTTACTGTTTTCAAGTTCTTCATGAGTAAATTGATCTGCATGTCTTCTGTGATGAGAAAAACATGCAAAGGCCGTGCACACCTAGGTACATGTTGCCATGTCCTTTGTGTGACAAAAGCCATCCACTTTTAACCATTCCTGATGCTGTTTGATAATAAGCCCTACAACAGAATCGACAGACTTCCTTCAAGGAGATGTATCATATTTTTCTTACAGTATCTGGTGGAATAAAGGTTTTCTTTATTTTCTGTCAATTGTATCAACATGACCCTGATCCTGCAGACAGTCTGAACAGGTGGGGTTAGAAGAACGTTTAGGCCAATTTCTCAGAATCTGAAAGTGACAGGTATGAAAGGGAAGGTCAGAGGCCTTTGTGAAGCTGAAATGGTGATGTTATTGTACACCCTGAGCATACTTTCAGTGTTTAGGGCTTAGTTATAATCTGTATCAGGAAAGCTTTCATCTAAATGCTTCACCCTACAAAAGGCTTGCATTTTTGCTCATATCTCTGCAGGTGGGAGCACAATTTTAAGTTCACAGAATGGCTTTCTGAGTTGAAATAACTCTGCAGCACTAAAATTAATAAACAAATTTTTATATTCATGACCTTTAAGTAAGCACACCCATAAGCCTTCAAAAATCAAATTTACCAAACTGATTAAAAATTTGGCATTGGCCCTTATTTGAGTCAAACATTAAAAACATAAGCGTGTCGCATTTTTTTTTTTTTTGCACATTTGGTATTGGCTAAGGACAGAAGGCCATGAAATGGTGAAACCTTTTTCATGGTAACATGTTCTTTAAAGGGCTCCATTATCTTCCAGGATTGGTCCCAGTGTACACAGTACACATACTGGAAGATGAAGCTTTGTAGATCAGGGATGTTGATAATAGACCTTGGATTATTTAAGAGAGACTATCAGAACAGAACATTGCCATGGGATAATGTCCTCCCACTGCTGGATGAATGTCTCAGCATCCCCTTGGCACTCATAGGAAATAAACATTGAGGTGAAGCAGGTACATTTATTTTCAAAGTGAGAGTCATTTATCCTTCTAGTACATTGTATTTCAGGGACTTAGTTTCCATTATAACAAACAATTGATGATGGAAGATGTCATTTGATGGATGTTGATACTGTAGAATGACAGGTGAACTTCATGTGACTTTTAAGCAAAATACATATAGGTGGTTAGAATAAGAGAAATGTTTCCTAATTGTCTTGGATGACATTCCAAGGGACCTTATCATAATACAGACAATTTAAATTTTATATACTTGTCACACTGATTGAAGTACAGTTACAGGAATCAACATTTTATCATTTAGCTAACAAAAATATTTAATATAGCTGGAGCAGGTAATAGAGATGTCGTATTAGAGCTGCAGTAGCAGCTTTCAGTAGTTTACAAATGGCTTGAGCATTTACTTGATCCAAAATAGAACTTTAGCCTTTGTGAGTTTTGAATCCGATTTCAGAGCTGCACAGGCCACATTCAGCTATATTATATATAATATATATGCTATTAAATGATCTCCTAGGGAAAGTGTGGTCTTAAGTGCTGCTGTCCCGAGGTAAGAGAAGGTAACTCACTGAAGGGTCTGTCCCAGGTCAAATCATAAGCTGAGTCCTCTCAGAACAGCATTTCTGGGCACTTGAAAGAGAAGAGGTGACTGTACACAGTCAGCGTGGATTTACCAAGACTAACTCCTGCCTCACCAACCTCCCTGGTGTAAAATAACTTGGTTTGTGAGCAGGCAGAGAGCAGTGGCTGCCATTTACCTGGCCTTTGGCAGGGGGTGCCCCAGCCTTTCTCAAACACACTGGTGTCCAGGTAAGTGCTGCAGGCTGGATGAGTTAAGTGGGTATGGCCAGGCATGGCACACTGACCAGGTTGGGGGTGTAGTGCCAGGGTGTGACCTGAGACGTGTCCCCTAACACCAGAGCAGTGTGGGGCAGACCCTGAGTGCACTCACACGGCGTTTGCAGAGGAACCCAAACTGGAGGAAGCACTCGTCGTGCTCAGGGCAGGGCTGTGTTTCAGAGTGACCAAGGCAGGCTAGGTTTTCCTACAGTTTGTTTTTCATTTCAAGATTTCAACACTGATTAAATACTGAGCCTGTGAAAATTCTTCTTTACATTTTAAAAAGCTTAAAATATTGCATAAGTTTGATAGCATGCAAGTTACTTTAGAAAGGCTACTTTTCCACGTTGTGTGTAATATACTGAAGGCAAGATAACTTCACAAAATAATTTTTCACTGAAAGCATATGGTCCTGCTTACCTTATAATGTTCTCCTAATTAACATGACCATAAAAAGATGACTGTTGAAATTTAGATAGTAACTCTGATTGTTAAAATCCTAATTACAGTTCTGTTAACAACTGTAGTGTGGGTAATACTCTTTATTATTAGTTCCACATCTGAGAATCAGTTCATTCACTTTGAAGCCATATACACATTAATTTCCATGCACTTTTTTGGAAATGAATGTGTGTATTGACTAATGAGCCTGCTAAAGCTTTTATGTAAGATAACCTGATATTGGAGTATTTGTTTCTGCTTTCAGTCTGTGGAATATGGTGAGATTAGGAAAATAAACCAGGTTACCTGGTTTAAATGTGTAGATGTTGAAAATTAACTTACACTGTGTTGCATTAGAGAAACAGCATTGTTTAGGAATGAGAGACACTGAGTACAAATACAGTTACAGAGCAAGACAGTTGCAGGTAGTCTGTGCCACTGGCCAGCTGAGCATGGCTTGCAGTTTGAAGTGTACAGTGGCCAGTTTAATCCCAAGGCTAGTGTATGATTGCAGGTATTTTAAATGAATTCCAAAGATACAAGAGAAAAAAGGAATTGCTGTTTGTAACAACAACTGACACAATCTATTTTGAGATAATAAAAAATGTTCCTTGTAGGGGTGGTTGGCTGAGGGAGAGTTAATAGAGACAGTTATTTGAGAAGGGCTGGAGCTATTACTGGAGTCAAGCCTACTTCTTTTATGTGGAAAGAAGACAAATGCAGGAAAGAGGAGAGGAAACCTATAATAAAAGTGAAAAAAAAAATCCTGTTTGTTTGTTTGTTTTTTCATTCAGCCTTTTGCTGTAGTACTGCCTCTGCAGAAACATGGGCTCAGCTCAAAGTCTTACCAGGAATTTTGTGACCTGACAAACTTGAATTAACGTCAAACTCTTTAGGTCAATGCTCTTGACTGCCTCATTGGTCACAGGCTCAGTGAAAAATGGTCCTGTCTGGATAAACCTGATACTAGCTAAGTAAAAGGCAACTAAAGGATAAAAGGAAAGAGAGTAGGTAGAGAAAGAGAATGAACAAAAAAGGGAAGGTAAACCAAACCGGTATTTTTAGGTCTGACTTAAAATTGTGATGAATATCTAATATATTCACACAAGCGGTTTTGATCAGGGAAGTATAAATTCAGGGTGTTACGAAGAACCCAACAAGACTAAGGGACTGGCAGCTGTGCTGATAAGGCTTTCCAAATGATGCAAGAAAGAATAATGTGTAAATTGCTATGTGCCATCTTTGCAGACTGTGGTCCACTGTCAGACCTGAAGCCTAGATGCCAATTTCAGATTTCCTGCTCTTTTGTTTAACATTGCTTTTGGGGCTTCATCTCTGCAATACGTTTGTTGCTTCCATTTAACACAGTAACTTACATGAATCTTGATCATTTTGAATATGCTTTTGTGGTAATTATTGTGGTAAAGATTCCATAGCATAAGATACCAGAAGGAAACATGAGTGAGTTGGTTGAAATAAAAATATCAGTTTGTTTGGGGGTTTTTTTGAATTTAAAATTAAGCTACAGGTACATAGTGATGCTAGTGGAGGACAGCTGGCAGCAAAGATTAATTTTGTTTGGAGTTTTGGGTCATAAATTCCTATATTGTGTAAGGATTTGCATCACTGGGATAGCACCTGGGTACTCAGTGGGTATAATCAGTAATATGGCATTAATAAAGAGGATGTCCCTTTTGTAAATATATTCAGTGCCCCCCTCCTGAGCAAAAACTGTTCCTTTCTCTTCGTCTTCTCAATCTCAGTGATTTTCATTTTGTGAGATCCTTTATTCTGGGCTCCAGTGCCACTGAAAAGCAGACAGTGTTTAATGACCTTCTGCATCAGTGGTTTCATCTCCTGAAAAATTAGAATTGACTTGTCTTTGATATTGAAAATCTAAAGCAGACCTTTTCTTCCTAACTTGTGTAGTAGCAGCAACTGTATTCAGGAAAGATTGGGGAAGAGGACAAAACTCACAGAAGATACATTGCAGAATTAAGACTACTTTAAAATAAACTTTAACTAACATGGTCAAAAAAAAAAAAAAAAAAAGGCTTGTCACTAGGCAGTTTAAAATGTGTCCCTGAGAAGAATGAATGCTTTGCATCATCTCTGTATTATTACAGGGAGTTCTGTCTGTGTAATGCAAAAAAAAAAAAAAAAAGGTTTAACATGACTAATTGTTTCCCTGTGTATTCCATAGGGCCTTATTCCTATTTATTCTTCTCATCCTATCTTGGAAAGCTGCCCAGGTTAACCTATATACGGTATAAGAAACGCTATAGTCTCCTTCAAAGCATAACTTAGTGTTTGACCTCAAACACCTTGCTGTTTTCTGTGATGGACTGTGAGAGTTTATTATTTTAACAGATCAATAGGTACATTAATTCTAACAGGAAGCTCAGACTCTCTGCCTGAAGTTAAATTTGCCGGGTTTTTTAATTAGTTTTATTCTCCCATAAGGTTGAAATTTCTTTAGGACAATCGAAGACAGGAAAGTAATTCACTGGAGAAATAGCAAATGATGCAGAAAATGCCAATATCAATTTCCTAAACAAGTCATAACTGGAATGCCAGGAATCTTGTTTCCGGCTCTAACTCTAATCGTATGAGTAATCTAAGGCCCTGATTGGAAGGCACATTTTACAAACCCATGATTTAACTTGAAAAGATGACTGAGAAAAATTAAACCCTGCTGAGCTGTGTGAGATAATGCCTTGAAGAGAACCCTAGAGGACCTAATGTTTGTTGCAGCATGATTTATATTTTAAAGGCATTATCAACAACGTAGATGGCCAAGTGCTAAAAATTTGTTTAGGGGCATTCCCAGTTGTATTTCTGTACTGCGTAGTGTATTTGAAATCGGATGGAATCTGAAAACAGGCCTTTAAAGGGAAGAAACCAGTAAAATAAAAAATTCCTTTGTGTCTTTGACCTCAACCACTTCGTACATTTTTCACCTTAGAAGCACAGTCCATCGTGTTTTGTGGATCTGTGGAAATTGGGTTGCTGTAATAACTTGTGGCTCAGTGGTAGAAGAAGGAGTGTGAAAATACTGAAGTTGTTGTTGATTTCCTCAAAGACAGATGGGGACAGTACATGAAGACAAATGTAAGGTTTCAGGTTAGCCTAAACCAATTTTTTTGTCTGCCTATCTTCCACACCCTTCACTTTTCTGTACCTTAGGAAACATGGGAAATTAAACTTGTGTTGGTGGCTAATCTTGTGGAAAAGTGCATCTGCAGTCCTTTGCCCAGACTGACTAAAGCTCAGAATGAGCAGGGCCATCTTCTGAGGCTCCTTGACAAGACTGGGATGTGTAATGTTCTGCTGGTGCTCCTAAAAGGGGTGAAATGGCTTTGAGGAAGATTAAGATACCGACAGAAACAAATTGATGATGTAATTAATGAAAAGGAGGAATTTCAGTGTCAAAGTGTCAAAAGCAGTGGGGGGAAAGTGATTCTCTTTCTGTGTGTTGGCATTTTGGAGCTTTAGTGCATTATCAAGCACAGATAAAACTTCCAACAAGACAACCTATGTGCAGTGCCTGCTTTTCCCCCACGCTGGATTCCTGCACTGTTCAGTCCCACCTACAGCTTCACAGGCTTTAGCTGAAATCCAGGACATGAGAAACAGGGCAAACTGAAAGGTTGTTTCTCATTTTAATTTTTTGATCACCCCCTTCCACAAAGTGCAGTTTTACTTCTTGTGTGTGGACAATCTTGAAGGGAAGAAAGTCAGATAATTCTGATCCAGCAGTCCAATTCTGATTCATACTGGTATTAGGAACTATGCTAAAGACAGATATATACCGAATAACAAATTCTAAGCTTTTTTGGTTGCTAGAATGTATTATCCTGGTCTGCTCCTTCAGTTTGGGCTGTATTTTGGCCAGAGTTGCTGCCTGTCTTCCTACCAGTTCTTAGGCTAGAGCAGACTAAACCAGCGCTAGGAGAATAAACCTTTATTCCCTAAGACACATGGACATTGTGCAGGGCAAATGTTTCATATTAGCAAAGCTTGTTGAGATCTTAGGGTGAGATGTGCTGAAGAATGGTAGATAATATTTTTTGTGCTTCGTGTTTTACGAGTGCGCAACAGGCATAGTAGAATGTGTAGATCAGCCTCTTCTGGATTAGCCATCCAGATGTTGCCTTCATTTCTCATTCAAAACACCCAGAACAGAATTTAGGAGACTCAGCTTACATTTGTAGTATTTCAGACTCAAGGGATTCTTCTGTGTTCTAGAAATGTAGACTTGCTATCAAAGGCTTGCTGTTTAGGTAATATTTTTCTAGGGTTGCTTTCCAATCAATTTTTGTTTTCAATTCCTTCTTGATAGTTTTTCTCTCTCTAGCAGAGGGCCATCATATTCTATAACACAAGCACATGTTTAAAGTCTTCTGCTTTTAGAATACTTTTGTATTTCTATGCAGAGGACCTTTATTCTCTCATAAAAGTGGCAAAGTCCTTTTTGGGTTATGTTAATCCTTATAAGTGAGAGAAACAATCCTTTGCTAAGAGAATTTTGTATTTTTCAGTCATGCCCTCCTCTGGACACTCTTACAGTTTTTTGTCTTTTTGGCTCCCAAAACTGCTCACAGCACTTGAGGTGTGGCTGCACCAGTGCAGTGTGTGACAGTCGTGTCCCCTGACCAGCTGGCAGTGCAGTGCTTGATGCTCCCTTTTGCCCAACTGCGTCAGGGCCCACTGGTGACTTGTGTTCAACAGATTTTTTACATGGCACTGCTCTCCAGCCTCTTGTCCCCCACTTTGTACCTATAATTAGGATTACCCCATCCCAGGCAGGGAGTTCTGCACTTGTTCTTGTTAAATTTAATATGGTTGGTGATTGCCTAGCTCTGATCTACCCAGATATGTGTCCATCAGTAATTTGCAGATTAATATTCTCCCCTTCTTCTATTTACCACAGCTCTAATGGCACTGAATCAGTGCAATTATAGATGACAGTTGCTGTATGCTGAGGAATATTCAGCGCAGTATTTAGAAGTACCCAGCAGCCCTTTTAGGCGTTTATCATAACTTTGTGAGGCACTGGATGCAGGCTTGTCATGCTTTATTGTTGGAGACCTGATATAAAGGGCTGACAGCTGATTTCCACATAGTGAACTTCCTTATTTTTCACTGAAGAAAGTAGTCTCAAGTGCTGCTTGTTTTCTTTTCAAATCTTCCACTTACTTTTGAAGCATCTCATATAATTTATCAGAGGGAAACCTAAGTCCATTATAGCCTTTTTTTTTTTTCCTTCAAGTTTGTGAATGCTTCTGCTGTCCCCTCTGGGCTCAGTGTACAAACAAAACAGCAAAATCCTGACCCTGTATGATTTTGCACCTGGAAATTCATCTCTTTCTTGATCAAATATGGGCATTACTACAATTTTTACCTATACAAATACTATGCACAGGTAAATGTCTTGGAGCCAGGTTCAGCTGTGCTTGTACAAGGCAGTATTTAACATGGTATCACAATGCTCCCCATCTAATGCAGTGAGCCCAGAGCAAAACTAATGTCCAATAAAGTAGCCTAAAAATACTTCTCCAGTCTTTTCTTTTATACTTTCTTTCTGCTGGAAAATAATGCTTTCGATAGGCTTGCTTTCCCTTCAGTGAATCCTGTCTTCTTTAGCACCATTCCATAAAAAGATGTCTTCTCAGAAGGACCCATAGCTAAAGCCAGAAAATGGAAGAAGGAAATGGGTCCAGTGTGTTTATATTTACAGGCAAAGATATTTTACAAATTATTTTGTATGTCTTGTGCCATTGCAAGGTCTAAAATGAGTGAAAAAAAAATCTGAGAAATCTAAAACCAAAAAGCCACTTTTTTTTTTTTTTTACCAGCTTATAAATTTTGCCTTCAGACTTCTAGATGTTTGCATTAAGGAAAATCGAAACTGCTTTTTTTCTGTTTGCAGTTTTGAACTGTGTTTTAAAGTTTAATCATATTTCAATTTTAAAATGTATTGTCTTCACATATTATTTTGAAGAGTCTATATGTTGGACCATTACTTTGAAGAGGAAAACATTTATAGATAGCTTCATTATTTTACCATCCAAGCAAAATGCCTGTAGGTTTCTAATGATAACTATTTATTTTTTTGTTACATTCTAATTATTGCAAATTAAGTTTTATTACAAAATAGTGTTCAAGATACTAATTGCTTAACGTTGTAAGGGCAGCCATCCTAGTGGAAATAGATGTGATTTATAAAAAGAAAACATTAATAGGCTTTTGGAAAATAATCCTGGTTATTTATGTGCAGCAACAAATAAAGTTCAGGACTGTAAGTATTCATCCCACAGGAATAGATCAGGACAAAAGGCAGCTAATTGGAAGAATTTCTAAGGTGTGCTAGTGGAAATGAATTTCCATTGCTTTATAGCTGCAATTCAAATCCTGTTGACAGAAACTTCAGTTATTGACTTGCAGCTAATTAGCAGCTAGCAGACTAGACAATTAGCTGGAACAGAATGGAGTTTGAGAAACAAAATTTAAAAGTTTGTAGCACTCATTAAAAACAAGTTTCAGTTTGTAGAAATACACCAGCTTAATTGCCAGCGTGATGGGAGTGCATCTAGTCTGAAGTCTTTTTTATTTACATGTATAGAATATATGTATGCAAGATATATATATGTATATAGTATATATGTAGCATATGCCTATTTAATGAGAGATTTTCAATGAGAAAGTGTTGATTTTTTTTTTTCCTTAATGTTATGATTATTTCCTATCCCTGCTTCCCTCCATGACTACAGCTTTAATTGAAAATTAAACTCTTGAATCAGGAAATTTAAAAACTTAGGGATTCAGAGCAATGGAGAAAGGGTTTTTCTCATTCTAAAAGTCAGGGAAATTGGATGGCAAGTAATCTGTGCAGAGCATGGGAAGGTGCCCTGAAGTGGCTCAGGACATCTGGGTGATTCTCAGGAATGCCCCTCTCAAAGTGTGATTGTTGTGCCTTGTGCAGGAGGCCAAGGAACTAAGCATTGCCTAAGAAATCTATTTCTTTTGATTCCTCAGATTTAGTTACCTTCAGGCTAGAAGCTGTGTATGATCACAGGAGCTCTGCTGTCCTGCTGTTCTTTTCTCTCTCTTTTCCTGGGTAGATCACAAGGTGGATCTGCAATGGTACTTATTTCCCATTGCTTGATTTCAAGGCATGTTTGATGATGTTTCATTTTCCCCCTGTATTTCAACCTGTGGTGCAGCTAAGATTTACAATGCCTGCAACACTCCTTCTGCACATGCAGCAGAAAAAGTTAGAAGTAACAGAAGTATTCTTTGGGAGGCAAGAATGCAGGCAGTGTCAGAAAGGATTAGCCTGGTTAGGACAGATGTGATAGCTCTTAAATAATTAGGACAAAGCCAATTAGTAATATTTTTCCAAGGACGTTGTGATTGTGTCCAGTGTGTGTAATGGTATGTATGAAATGTTAGAGATTGTAGGAGAACTATTTTGTCATTTTTCTTAAGCATGTTTAGAGTAAAGTTCAGAAAATACTGTATTGACGTGTATATTTTAAGTCATGGTGTTATGAAAGCTCTCTTTCCAAGTTCTGATCAAGTCTTCAAGTCTGCCTGCTTCCAGTGAGAAACAATTTTTTTCCAGTTTTATTATACTTGGATGCAAAGCATGTTGTTTTGTTACACTTGTAGCTTCCTGGAGTTACAAAACAAACACTTTAAAAGCTACATTTCTCAGAGAGCTGCTACCAGAACTGTGCATTAATAAGCATCTAAATTACATCTCTTGCCATGTAGAACAAATTAGATTTCTTTTCATTAATATCAAGGAAGCAGAAAACAAGCTGAATCCCAAGTGAATTAAATGAATATAATTATTTGCCATTTCTTTTTCTACTATAAACCAGTCTTTATTCAATTAAACAACTCGTAATCATGTTCCCGCTATTTCAGTGGAGCTCAAAACAGCTGGTGTCAAAATTAAGTAGTTTCCTTATATATTGTATACAGGACTTTGAACTCTCTGTTACCCTATTCATGGCAAGTGTTCTGGTGCTTTTCTTTAAGCTAAACAAACCAAAATGCTGGTGGCTCTGCAGAGTTTTTCTCCTACAGAGGTTTTGGAAATGCTGTGGTAAAAATCTTTAAAACATGAATCTTTCTATGTTTTGTTGAACTCGATTCCAGTTCTAGATTAGGCTGCAAGGAAATAATCTTAAATTATTTTTAACTGAAAGGAATGTGGAGAATATGTTTTTGTGTGTGTGTTTTTGTTTGAGGAGCTTGATGGCAGGAAAAAATCTCATAATCCCCAAAATCCTTAATTATTAACTGTGCCACTGTTTCATTCAGAGCTGTATTACTTCTATTGTGTCTTTATTGGTCTAATCAGTGCTGAAATTGAGATATTTTATAAAATGCAGAGCAGAAACTCTAATATTTAATCCTCAAAGGTGTTTTTTCCCCTCTACTTCCAATGATATGTTTCTAAATGAGGAAAGTTCTATGTTATGGGAGACCAGAAAAAACCTCTCGTTTTTGCTGCTCCAATCAACATAAATGGATTTGTTAATTTTTTGAGACTGTTCTCCCAGAACTTCTCATTTCTGCCTCATACCTAAATGTTTCTAGCTGGTAGTTAATTGTTCGTTCCTTTTAGTATCACTCCAGAGATCCTCAATGGATTAGAACTTCAGTGCAAAACATTAACATAATAAGATAATTCTCATAATGATACAAAAGAAAGTGCCCTGAAGTGATGAAAGTAGTTTTCCCTTAATGTTGTTATATGCAGAGACAATTTGTGTTATAGCTTTTTAAAAACATACTCCGCTACCTGTGCTGCAGAATCAGAGTTAATTTTAAAAGAGCAGACACAGCATTAGGTGAGAGTGAAAGCTTGAGCCACAAGGTGCAAGAGATGAGAAATCTTCCCAAGCCTCCTAACAGCTGAGGCTGCAGTACAGCTGTGCCCTGGAAAACATAGGGAGATAGAAGAAACACTGCCATTCTCTATAGGAGTAAATGGAAGGCTCCTCGTTCTGAATGCTCAGAAGGGAGAGAGGAAAAGTGGCCCAATCTTCTTAAATCAGATCAAATCCTGAACATTGAAGCATTTGCATGGAATATAATTTCTTTTTCTTTCCACAGACAGTTGGTATAAAATATTATTGCTGTTGGGATGATGTTCATTGTTCTTTGAGGCTAGGTTATTGCCTCCACAACTGATTTCATGGAATAATTCAAATAAGTTTGTTTGGATATTCTTAGACTCCTGTACAGCCCAGTGGTCTTTGTTTTATTTTTTTTTTCCCTTTTGAAACAGTTTTTTATTTAAGAGTAGCTGCGTGGCAAAGACTATGGTGAAATATACTTCAGTGATGGTGACCTGGAAAGGACACTTGGAACAATATGGATTATATCTGTACAAATACTAGTTCATTAAAATCCAAACTTGAGCGAGTTTAGGTTCTGGAGTAAAGCCAGACACTGATCTAGATTTTAACTTCTCAGTTCACATAATCTGCTTTGTTGTCATCTGTTCTCTTTCCTAAATTCTTACTTTTTTGGATTTTTTTTTCCACTGCTCTGGCTTCCAGTTAGGTTCAGAAACAAAACAACATCTTTGGGCATGTGCCATCATCAATTTTTACCACCTCCTATAAATTACCTCTCTCTGAGATTTAGTATAGTGTCATATAATGAAGATTCTTTTTATGTGTGAAAGGATAATTAACTCTTGACTGGAGCTGTTTTCTTACATGGACAGAAATAGAATACAAAAGCCATCACTGTAGACCAGTTGTCTGCTTTTGAGTTCTGCTTTTCCCGTAAGGGAAATGTATTTTGTTTTTTTAGGGTGAAAGATAAAATAACCTGAAACCGAGTGTGCAGAATTACAGCATTTGATGTGTGTTGCAGACAAGTGTTCTGGGATACACTGGTTTAATTTACAAATAAAACACCTCAGGATTTCTTGTTATTGTTGTTTTCAGTGCTACAAGCTCAGCGTGAGATGTAAATCAAGCTGTGTTCATCCCGGTTCATGCACCATTGCCAATAAATTGGTTTTGGAAGTGAAACTTAGCTGGCACATCCTGGTTATTTGGAGATGGAATCCAACTTGCATTTCCATAATAGTCCTGATTCTTCAGAGTTATTGCAATACATAGTAAAGATACTTTTTTGCTGTTGGTCCTCTTTTGAGGACTTGGGGAGGACTCAGGCTGACTGTCTCAAATCCGTGTTTTCAAGATCACAAACAGCAAACATGCACACACATGAAACCACACAACAATGGGGGTTTTAATAAAAGAATAATTTTATGAAATAAAACTACTAATTTTATTAAAATAATAAATCAAATACAATTAATAGATGGTTATATGAAAGCATTTTAGCAGGTATATTTTTCATTAGCCAGAATAAACTAGTTTCTCATTCCAGTTTCTCATTCTCATTTCCATTTGGGAAATTCTCAAATGAACACTGTGTAGGATCCTCAGCATTAAACACCCTTTTGGTTTAATGCTTTTTAAAATACCCATAATTTTATCTTTTTTGATTGTTCATAAATTCAAAACTGTTTTAACATCAGTTTAAATCCTTGCATAAAGCTAAATACAAGTTTCTTGTAAGCTCATATCTGTGTTGGGTGAAAGAATATGGCACTGTACTGTTTTTCTGTGCTTGGGAATAATTTTCTTCTATTTAAATTTACTTCAGTGGCACCGTAGACTTTATTGTATGAAATTAAAGTGCCACTCAACCATCATCTCAGAGTGCCTTTTCATTAAGTGATGCTATAAATCAACATCATTAATGTTTTATAATAACAGGAAAACAGAACCATTCTTATATGTACACAATTAATTTATATAGAAAACAGAGACATTGGATTGAAATACTCAGATGAAAATAGAATAAAGCTAACAGGGAGTAATGGGGAGGGGGAATGGAAATTTTTTTCTCCTCTAAATAGAACTTAGAAAGAGTAATTGAAGCCTTGAATATTCCTGTTCAAGTTTTTCTTATACATTCATGCTCAAAGGGCATAGAAGGCAAAAAGTCCATCCCCCTAATGGGACAGAGATCTCATGTTCTGTACAAATTAGGATGAATTCTCTTAGCACTCAAGAGAAAAAGTATTGGTGCAGCAGGACATGATCTTTTGCAAATTGGTGGATGTCAGTGGTATTTTGTTAGTTGATGTGCTTACTTTAATTAATAGGGATATTTGAGTGTATTTAGGGATATTTGAATGAACTTCAGTATTTTGGGATATTCAAATGAACAGTTCTTCTTTCAGTAGTAGACTGTGACTTTGCTGAACTCCACTAATTTGAAGTCCGTGGAGTAAATCAAGGTCATCCCTCAAGTGAATGAAACTTTGCAGGGCTGTTGCATTGATTGTCCTAAGCTGTACCTGCCTCTGTTCAAATGCAGACAGGCTGATAAATGCCCTCTCTGACCAAACTGCAGCTGTATCCAAACATGGTTCACTTGTGGTTGCAGAATCAACTCCTAAATAATAGCCTGTCAGAAGAGGTTAATTTTCAGATCTGATACTCATGACTAGACTGTAAAGCATCAATTTAAATGTCCAAACATGTAAAACAGTTTGCCCTAGAAATTAAAATTAGCATGTAAGCTGACAGAATGTGTGCTGACATCTAATTATGGTGCATAATAGGGTTTTGTTCTACTGTATTAACACCTCTCTATTTTTATTTTTTTCTAATCTTATTAATCTGGACACATAGGCTCTTTTTCTCTTTTGGGTTCACATATGCTAAGATTCTAATTCTGCTTCAAAATCCTGTTATGGTTGATTAGCAATTTTTGCTGAAAACAGTTTTCTAGTAGATTAAGCAAGAATGTTATTCAGATTCTGTCTTGTCTTCATTTAAACATCAAAGCCTAAGAGGAGTCTTGAAGCCAAGCCTCTCTGCCATATCCTGTACTGTGCCTCTTTAGCTGCTTTACTCTCTGTTATAATATGCTTTCAATAATAAGAACCTTATGGTGTCATCTTTTGGGTCTGTTCTTTTCTGTAGTTCTGATTGATGGCATTTGTAGTAATATTGATTGCATTTAGCAAGACATCTGCAGTGATGCTGCCCTGCTGGGGGTGTGGGAGTGTGCTGTGGAGTCTCATTTTCAGCTGGGGAGTGTCTGAGCCCTGGTGACAGAGGTGACATGTCCAGGAGAGCCTGAGCTCCCAGGGAGCTGTAAAGCAGGGAGATGCTGGGGAGTGCTTTTGATTGGAGAGAAGGGTTGCTGTGAGCTTGAGGGTATCCTAAAGGTCTGTGCCAATGCATTTGTTTGCTTTTTACTGTGCTTGGCTAAAAGAAACATTGTTGGGCACATGCATATAACCACACCCATCATAATTCTGAGGACAGAGCAGGGGCATGTCGGCATGTTGGAAGGTGAACACCAGGGCTTCTGCTGAAATCTTCAAGGACTTTCCTTAGTGACTTCAAAGGAAGTAGAGTTTAATGCCCAGTGCAATATATCACTTGGTATTTCACTTGGTGTGCGTGGCCTGAACACTGAAGGAGCTTGAACTGAGGGACAAGCAACACCACACAGTTTGGGAATAAAATCTCAGGGAAGCAACATGGACAAGAAGGTCTCTGATAGTTGAATTTTATAAATTAAACAACAAACCAAAAAAAAACCCAACCAAACAGAAAAGAAAAGAAAGACCAATTCAGATATGGAAAATTAAATTGGTAGTTCGAAAGTGACTCCAAGGAAATTAAGTGGAATTGGGTAGTGTTGGCCAACTAGGACAGATTGTATTTGGCCTGCACTTGGAAATGGACACAAGTTTCAGGTGTGGTTTGCTCTGTGCTCAAAGATGAGTAAAGAGGGTGTTTCCAAATGTAGTTCAGGAGTTGCAGTATCTGTGATTACTGATAGAAATGCAGTTTTACCAAACTGATTTGAACATCAATGTTTACATGGAAACCTACAACAACATTTACTTATAAAGTTTGCAGACATTATAATTTAATTAGTGCATTTACTGTGGTCTACAACAGCAAATTGAATTTCCATGTTTTCTGTTGACTTTAAGTAAAAGTGGGCTGACTTGTCATCATTTTGGCTGAAATACTTTCAGTAAATATATGCCATAGTGTTATCCAGTTCCTGGGGCAAAAGAAGTTAGAAAATAGTAAAGAAAAAAAACCCAACCAGTGTCTCAAAGACTATTAAGTTACTTTAGAAGGAACTTCTTGTTCTTCTACATATTATCCACGAAAAAGAATATATTGCTACAGGGCCATATTTTTAAAAGTGTCTCCTGAAACTTATGAACTTGCAAAGTCCTAAATGCTTGTATTAGAGATGCTCCCATTGTGTTGGATGTTTCTAGATGTCATTGAATACCAGCCACTCTGTCGCTGAGACGTTTCTGAGGAACTGCACCCAATTACATTGAGTAAGAATTTATGCTGGTTATTTGATAGTTGGAGTGAATCTTCTGCAGCCACCATCTTCCAAATGACTGTTTATGGCTTTCATTTTTTGTTGGGATCTAATCCAGCAAACTGCCATGCAACACTACCAGCTAGAGAAATCCACATCTTCTTTGGCATGATGCTGTGACTTATCAATACAGCTTCCCATGCTGGGTCCTAAAAATTGCACTCATTGAACCACAAGTTTATTTTGACCTTGGTGATTCTGTTGTGTATTTCTATTTTTGTTCAGTTTCTCCTACGAAAATGTTATTAACTGCTCATCCTTTTTTTCCCTGTTCTGTTGTTTCCCAGCGTTGTGTCTTAAATACAGATTAAATGACAATATTTACAGTGTCTGATGAGGGTTGTAAAGCTGAGGTTTATCATCTTTTATTAAGACTTCTGTTTATCTGTAAAACTGGGAAGAAAAGGGGAGAAATAGCAAAAGAAAACCATCTTCCCAGAATCCCACTTGGGGTCTCAGAATTCGGTTTCCTTTACACTATTTTTAGCTGCTAACATTTACGCTTTTAACTCCCTTGAAAAACACTTTTTCTCATGAATCTCTAGACCACGCTTTGAAACAGAAAAAATGGTCTGTCTTCTGTAGAAAGACTGTTATTAGGTTTACTTGGTTCTCTGTTTAAAAAAAAAAAAAAAAAAAAAATTATAGGGAGACTAATGGTGGTCCAGGTCTTTTTTGTGGATACAGAATTTTCTCATAATCCTTAGAAAAATGAATGTATAGACCCGACTGTTAATTGAAAATGAATATACATGTCCAAATATTCTTGTATATATCCACATATTCTCTTATTTTCTTGATTTAATAGGTTTAGATATTTTTCTGTTTTATGTAATACAATGCAATTTTTCCTCTAATCTGTTTCATTTACAAAGGAAGCGCAGTACAGAGGTGACTTGGAAGTATATAAAAGAGTATTTATAAATTGGCAGAATAAAAGAACGTTACCTTCTCTTTTTTTGAGGTGCCTGGAAAGCAGGCTCAGTGCAAGGAAATGTTTGCATGGCAAAGTTCAGCTGTAATTATCCTTAATCTTCACTGGGTGGCCTTTTCCTATTCAGAACTGTTCCCTGACAGAGCTGACAACTCCAATTTTTATCTATTTTTTATTTTCTTTGTTTTGGGTAATTTATATTCTCAAGGCATTTTACCTTTTTTTTTTTTTTTTTTTTTTTGCCAAATGCTTAATGTTCATTAACATTTGGTTGTTTACCAGATGTTAATTAAATGGACAGAAACCATGCTTTTTTTAATTATCCTGTTCTGCCTACCTCTAGAAATAGTTTAGAGCAAACAGTCTAAGGCTGTTGTAATTCAGTATTTAGATATAATTTGAGAATAGATGATGGTGTATCCTCTATTTAGAATTTTTACACATGGGAAAACAACAACAAAATAATTAGAATATTTTTTCAGTACCTGTGAAAGCAGGTGCATTCTGCACTATGGATAAGAGGGGAAAAATAGCCTGTAGCTCTCTTATCAATCAGATTTAGATTGATGTAGTTGATGTAGAGGCAAATCAATGTAGTTTATTGAATTCTGCGGAGTTTTCCAGACTGTGGGATGAGTTCAAAGTCTAATCCATATGTATCTAATTATTCAGTAGGTCTAGATTATTTTATGTAGATTCATTCTGTAATGGCAATTTTCTACTTTAAATGCAGCAGTTCCATCAATCTTGAGTTGTCCTTCCTGGTCACAAGAGGACAAAGCTGTGACATGAAGGACAGTGCAGGGATGAAGGACAGAGTCCGGGGTGTGGGCAGGCAGGAGGATCAGGATCAGGAGACTTCCTTGTTAGGGAGGACTCAGGTGAGGTCTTCAGTATCCAAAACAAGCACACTGCTCAAGAAGATGGTTTTTTTATCACTTTCTTCCCGTGCTATATTTTGTAGAAATATTGAAATAGTTGTTTGGATGGGAAATTGAATCCTTCTCTTCCTCTGTCCCAAGCAAGTGCCTTCACTAGTGGACTGTAAAGAGTGTTTATCTTTCTGTTTCTCCTCCGAATCAGCCAAATAAAACCAACTTTAACAGAAGAATTTGTAAGAAAAAGATAATTGCATTGAGAGATTTCACTTGGAGTGCAGGAGATTTTCATCTGAGTGAGAGGCGAAATATGAGACTGAGTTATTTATGCCCACAATTAATATGATGGTTTTTTACTCCTTCCCCTATCTGTCTTTTTTTCTGTTTGTTTTTGTATTTTTTTTTTCTTTTCCCAAACATCTTTTTGGTCATCATTTCATCCCTTTGCAAGATAAGGAAAATTTTGTAATGTCCAAGACTCCTTCCTCCTATAGCCCCCTCTCACAGGTTAGTAGTTATTTTAATAGGCAGCACACAGTAATACAACAGAGTTTTAGGCATTTACAAATTTTCCAGAGGAAAAACTAAAATATAGGAAGTGGTTTTACAGCATCAGCTTGCTAGAATTTATTTAATTGCACCTGCTCAAATTTGGTTATTTTTAGATTTAGCTGTGAGTGATACATGATGATTATTTGTGTCTTCATGAGATCTTTTAATTCCTGAGAACCTCAGCAGCTGGGAAGGTGGAAACTGGAGCACAGTTAATATTCCTTGTCATTACATCCATTTGGAAATAGAGAACTATGAGTAAAAAACATCCTGTATGTATGATGTCATTGTTCAGGTCTCAAAATAGTGTGAGAATATACTTTTTTTTCTAAAACAACAGAGTTCATAGGATCTTTATTCAGATTTTTCAGTCTGATTTGAAGAATTAAATGAAAGATGATAAGAGAGTAAGTTAATATTTTAAAAAGTAGTTGTTTCTTAGAGGAGTGTTTTCATTTCTGGATGGAGTTCAGTAGACTATTTCATAGAACTTCACTTTGGGACAACCTTTATGCCATGTTACTTAGTTTTTATTATTTTTTTCTGGTCCCTTTGCAAGAAGAAAATTTTTATTTTGAATCTCTGAAACCTAGGGAGTGCTACTTTAATGGCAAAAATGGTAATAAAGACCTGAAAAATCTGAACTGAGGTCTCACTGATGTACTAAATATAAATTTTTGGAATGAGGCTTATGTCAAAATAGAATGCACAGTCTCTAGAAATAACCATTTTCTCTGTTCTCAAAGAATCCCTTGGAGAGCTCATCCACAAGGAATTTACTGTAAGACTGTGATCTCCATCTGTTCCTGATGGATATAACCACCTTCCTTCTCTCCTGTGCTATCAAAGCTGTGATACTGAATTGGAAGAGTATTCTAGAGCAGTGTTTCCAGGCTTTATTCTTGCAGTCAGCTGTGAATTGAGTAAAAAGATGCCACAATTTTTTGGAAATGAATGCTTTGTCTAGACAACTTTTTAACCAGCTATGATTACAAATGTCCCAGGGAATTAATAATTCCAGTAGTAAAGAGAATTGGTATATTGTGGAAAAGCCTTGTGCTGCGTAATAGATTGTTTATTAAGCCATCTGTTCTTCCTTTGATACGAGCACATTTTGGATGGGGACACTTTACTAGTCATTCCAGCATCCCTCACTGTGGCTGATCTACTGCACTAATTAAAGATCAGCTTTATAAAATAAAAATATCTAACATACAAATCCGGAGCCCAGCTCTCCCTTTGGCATGAAGGACCACATGGCAGGAATTTTTTTCATGGATTTCAGTGCAGATTTTCCTTCCCACTTGTTCTTTAATGTGAGGGTGATTTAAGGCAATAGCACATGCAGTACCGTCAGCAATCTGTTCTCTGATTATTTAATGCAGGCCAGGGCACACACATTTCTGTGCAGCAGTAGCTTGGAGTGCAATCTGTGCTTCTCAGTGGGTGAGCTGGGGGCACCTGGGATTGTGGCATTCCAACCTACTGTGGATGCTGTGGCTGAGCTCAGCCTCCATCAGAGCCACTCCTTGAGGCCTCATGTGTTGTTTGTACCACAGCAGCTCCTAACACTGATTTAAAAATTTGATGAGTTTTAGTCCCATTTTGGAGGTGTTTGGATTTCTGAACTCGCTTGTTCAGTGACTACAGAGCTCATGCATTTGGGGAATATGAACTGCTACAGAGGATCCCCATCCTTAAGAAAGGAGGGGAGACCCTTTCTTAGTGGAGATGGGGAAGAATCCTTCAGCACCACCTTTTCACATCCAACAGGGCAGATTCTCATTAGGGTCCCCTTTTCTTCTTCAGGAGCTTCCAGCTCTTCTGCCCTGGGGACTGTGGAGGGCTGCTGTTTTCTTCCCTGGGGCGCTTGGTGCTGGCTGTGGTGATCTCCCTTTAGGTGCCTTTGCTGTTCTGAACAGTGTTCCTCCCCCAGCAGATCCGTGCTGGATTCCTTTTCCTCTCCTACAGTGACATCACTGGCTTTGGCATGCCGGCCTTACTCAGAATGAGAGGGGAAGGACTGCAGTGGGCTGAAATGGCCTGGTTAGAGGGGCTCAGAAAACATCCACTGAGCCAGCAAGTTCCACAAGGATAATCTTTCCCTATGTCGAAGTGCATTGATTCTGATGATATTTTTTGAATGTGGGAAGAGCCTTGTTGAGTTTGATAGTTAGTTGAAAGGCTGACCGTCTTGTAAGTGTATAAAGTATTTTAATGCTGGGAAATCACAGGGCTTGTAAAACAAGTTTAGCAATTTTTACATACAAAGAGACCAGGTGACGTTGATTCCTTTCGTTGCCTCACCTTTGCACTGTGATTGAAGGACCTGTGCCTCCCTGCAGAGGTGGAACCCCTGGTTCAGCATACCATGAATGCACTTGAGGAAACAACCATGATTAAATGTTTTCCTGAATCAGAACCTTACTGAAATAATTACAAATTTTGCCTTACTCGAGGATAAATGATTTCCTATTATCTCTTCTCTGTTCCTTCAAGCCTGCCTCTTACCTCTAAATCTTGCCATCTGCCTTGGGTGTTTTGCCACATTATGGTCATATCATCATCTTTGATTTGCTCTTTGGGGCTAAACAAAGCAAAGCAGGGCAAATTGTATCGCTGCCTATGTGCTTTAATGAGTGTTTTTGTTCATGTCCCCGGGCTTGTGAGGGACTGCAGTGGCTACAGATGGGCAGAGAATGGACCATTTTTTGTGATACAGCTTTTGTGTTCAGCCGTCCTTGGGATGTGCTGTGTAGGGTGAGATCTTTAGCACAGAACTGCCTAGAAAATGTGAAGCCTTCCTCCTGAGACTACACATGTTAGGATTAAAGGGTGAGTGCTCTGGCATTCAGATATAGACCAGCTTTTCTTTTGAAGCAATGTGTTTTTAAAACCCACCATGTTTTAGTAGTAGAACAGTAATTGCAGTGATTTTATTCTTTCCTCCCAGTCCTTCTCATTAAAGTAAATTAATAAATTAGAAAAAGTAGATTGTAATGAAAAGAAGAAATGGCTTTAAAATGAAGATCATTTTTCTTGGAATGACAGTTTAGTTTTGTATCCTTTGAGATTACAGTAGTGAAAAATGGGTCACCTGAGCTATCCCTGTTCTGCAGCTTTCTGGAATTAGAAGTGGTTCTGGACCTCATGCTGTGCACATTTGTAGGGCAGGCCTGAGCCTCCATTGCTGCAGGTCTTTACTTGCTAGTAAAGGAAACAAACTACAAAAGAATTAATGTGAGACAAGTCACAGAGGAAATGACAAAGTGATTTTGAGGCGTGGCAAGTGGCAGTACGGAACACAACTTGGCTTTTGGCACCAGGTTGGAACCTGCTGTGTGATGGGAACTGAAGCATAGGGAAGATGGGGGCACTGGGAAATTCCTTTCTAACACAGGCTCCTGATGGCAAATGAAATGCTGATATGAAACTAAATTGTACATTTTTAAAAGTAATTCGTGTAGCATTTCTCTTTCTGGAATGTGCCAGGAAATTTATTAAGGGATTTTGGTTTGTTTTTTTTTTTATGCTCTTAGGGTACATTTTCACCTAGTAAGCTTCTCAGATACAGTTGATGAATTGATACTAAATCTTGCTAAAAGCCAACATTTATCCTTGTTTCCTGCTAATTTCAAGGTAGTTGAAAAGAGGCAGCTAAGTAGCTAAAGGTGACAAACATTTTTTTCTCTAGTATTCTGTGAAAATGACATGATAAAACCAAGCTTTTCATTGTTGTGGGGACTCTTCGTATGGTGTGTTTGAGATATATATTTTTTTTCTTTTGGAATTTAAACAAAATTTATTAACTTAACTGTGAAAGGGTTTGATAAAAAAAAAAAAAATCTCATTTTGATACCAGCAAAGTTATATGGAAGTATTGAAGAAATGCTACCATCAGAATGTTCATTGCATTAAAGAAAATTGGTCAAATATAGTGTAAATCCCATCCTTTGGCAGCTATTATATTTTACTGGCTCAGTGACCCCGAAGAATTTTTATTGCTTAAGTACTCTTTTGCTGCCACTCTTGTTCCTTCTGTTATTCTTCCATATTGCTGGGGGAGAGAAACCCCACAGAACTCGAACTGTTATCATGGTGCAGCAAAGACAGTTTCATAGCAGCATTGAAATGAATTCTATTCCTATTAATGAATGCTGTTTAAACCATTTTACTCAGTAATCATTAGGACTCACAATGACATCTTTCCAGTGTGGCAAAACTTGAAGGGGCTCACTGGTAAATGCAGTAATGTACCAGACATAAAAACAAATAAAAGCTTGTGCAGGGACCTTCCAGGGAGGTTGTACAGTTCCCATTGGATCTTGCCTGGCAGGATTTTAAAATACTATGGAGAGGTTTTAGGTGTGACATACAAGGATGATGTATGGTGAGTCAGTGCTTACAGGAGCTGCTGGTGGGAGAGAAGCATTTGCTTTGAGCAGAGGTGTTCACTGGGAGCACTGCTCCAGCAGTGATATTCCATATTCCCCTGGAAGCTGGACAGAGTTACTGGAAAACTTTGCAGCACAAGGACAAACATCCAGTGACACAGACTTGTGTGGTACTTTGTCACCTTTTGAACTTAAGAAGCAGAGTACTGGCTGCAAAGAAACCTTGTGCTCCCAGCACCTTGCTCTGATACTCCATCCAGGAATGCAGAGTGGTGGAGACAAAAGGAAGTCTCTCTTTCTCTGAACATCACAAGAGTCCTGTGTTGTCACCTTTTCTTCCTGACCCAGAAGTGTTCAGTGATGCAAAAGTACCCTCTAGTACAACTTGATCATTAGCAGTCATGGGAACCAGCCACTGAAGAGGGCCCAATACTTGGGTATTCAGAAGGTACTGCTCACCTGTCATTGCACTACCACAAAACCAGTTTAATTAGTGAGGATAATACAAGAAACTCAAATGAAGAGGCAGAGCTAAGTGGAATACGGAGCAGCCTTAAATCGATAGCAGTCAGGTTGCATTATGAAGGAGTTGTGAGGTGCTGTTGTTCAAGGTCTGTCAAAGTTTCCTTAGTAAAGTTCTGTTTTCAAGGATTTAAAACTAAGTGTAATACCAGCTTTGAAACTTGCAGCTTGAATATGGAGATTTAACATACCGTATGTGGGAAAATACAAGGATATACAGGGAAGCAAGCATTTTTTGAGATTTCATTTTATTTCGAGCCTGCCT
Source organism: Coloeus monedula (assembly GCF_965178545.1). Classification (NCBI taxonomy): domain Eukaryota; kingdom Metazoa; phylum Chordata; class Aves; order Passeriformes; family Corvidae; genus Coloeus; species Coloeus monedula. Next base: position 6,767,358 of record NC_138790.1, read on the forward strand.
CATTGTCTCTAGCCGTGATTTTGTAGGCAATGTAAGCCAACCAAGACCTAAAACTGAGACCTAATACTTCATAGTCTAAGATTTTTAGGATCAGATTTTGCAGCTGGCATGCCTTATGCAAGTCTGTGAGAATTTGCCTAAATGGGAGTATTTAATCTTAATTTAAGGGGCAAATAATTTTAAATACTTTATTACCAGCTTTTAAATGTCAAATTTTATAAGACCCCACAGGCATAAGGGCATGTACTCAGATATTTCTAGATAATTTGAAATATTGAAACAATAAATCAGAGCACTTATTTTAAAAGATGGGGGGAAAGAACAAAGAAACCCACCTGTTTTCGGTGGGGGTGTTTCGGTTTTGTTTTTTGTTTAAGAAAAAATACATAATTTTTTGTTTAATTCATTAAATGGAAGCTTGAATTTCAGTTCAATTACTTATGCTTAGATTTGCATTCCAAGTCCAATTAATATTGGTCTTAGCATAAAACACACACTAGCACAAGATTTTCAGTGGTGCCTATGTCACATACAGGAAATGTGTGCACGTTAAGGTTATCTGAAGGGAGTGATGTCTGGAACTGCTTCTCTTATGAAATACATAATGCTGTTTCAATACTGATGTAACAATTTTAGGATCACCTTAACAGCTGGAATTCTGATGACCTGGAGTACAAGTCGAGTCCTTATGTGCTCTGAGTCCCCAGCTTTTGCCTTTACGGTAAGGGAGAGCTAAAAGAAATTAACAAGCACTGATATTAAAGTCAAGTTTAAAGGACAGATTCCTTCATACTCTGTTTTACCACAGTAAACCCTGCTTTTCTTGTTGGCTGCCTAGGTATCAAGGTATTTATTTTAATACCGCTAAATAAAAAATGATAAAGGCTTATTTGTTCTATTAACACTGGTAGAGCTTCAAAAGTCTAACTGCTGTGAAAGAGCATGTTCCTGAGAGCAGTGCTGCTTATGTTATGCATTGGTGAACTTCATGAATAAGTCTGGCTTCAGACAGATCCCATGGTGCAAAGGAGATCTGTTCTGGGTGAAGAAGAGTATCAGATTAAACATAAGGTGGCTTTGTGATTTGCTTGAGCAAACCAGGTGACTCAGTCTTTGATGCACAGAGGAAATTAAAAGTTCATTCATGTTTGCCCACCTGAAAGGAAGGTGATTGGGACAGAACATTTCTCTTGTGCTTTCTTTGAGAAGCCTTTTCCACTGCCTGGAAGCCAGTGTCATACATTTCCCCTTGGAACGGCACATTGGAATACACTGACGCAGTAAGATGTTCATAAAGCAATATAAAGTTCTGAGCTTAGTAAAGATCTCTAATCACTTGTGGATTTTGGGGATTTTTTGATACTTATACTAAAAAATGAAGAGAAAAAAATATGTATTTGTTTTGTGGACTTACTAGGAACTTTCTGACTTACTCGGCCAGGGAACAGCTCCCTAAATCTGCATCATGTCTGTCCAGCCACAGTCTTGTGTCAGCCTGTAATCTGAAGCTGAAGGTCATGTGTACATGTTTCCCACTGGCCAGCAGATCTGGCAAAAATAATTCAGAGGCTTTTTGCAAGATTACTGCTTCAGGGTATAGAGAAATTGTACTAATCTGTCAGAACATTTCTGCTTATATAATTGCTGTTTTTCTTTCCCCTTCTGAATTTGTCCCAGTAGAGAGCATGTGCCTCGGTCCCCTCTTGATTTTTCTTTTTACAGAAACAAATGTCAGCAGGACACCATTTGCAATTCCCCTTGGTAGCAAAGACGACTTCTGGGCACCAAAGTCATTTTCTTACACATGGATTAACATGACATTGTGTTTCTGATGCATTTGCAATAGATTTTAATGTGTAGTGGCTCTTTGTGTTGAGATGGTTGTCTCTTCACATTTGAGTGTCTAACTGTGACCTCAGTGACAGCTCCTGAGTCCCCTGCTGTGATAAATACTGGATTGCAGAATGGACACAGCTTCCAATTTCCTGCATTCCGGATATTACCCTTGAAATTTCTAACAACTTTCAGATAAACAATGAATTAATTATTATACTGATCTAGTTTTCTGCTCTCAAGTATAACACATCTATTTGAACACTCCTCTGAACTTGAAAGGCAGCCAGCAGTTCTGTTTTCTGTCTCGGCTCATTAGTGACCTTGCTTGTTTACAGTTGCAGTTTAATTCCCCCAGAACTGATTTAGGGTGCAGCCTGCTGTTAGTGCCCCTGTAGTTACTGGAGTTTGAAGTGTGTGAGAGATGTGGTATTTAGGATTTAACACCATGATATATAAATATATAGAATAGATTTCCTTAAGGCAAATGATTGGAGGTCTGCCCTTGCTGCACTGACAATGACTGGAAGAATGTTGATTGGGTTTATTAGAGGAAAATTAAATGTTTCAAACTCTAAGAGGGCACCGGGCATGCTACAGAGCCTTTAGTGTCCGAGATCTGTTAGAACAAGAGAGGATGACATCCTTTGTACCTCTACAAATTGATGGGACCTGGATAACCTAGATAAGATGTTCACCTTTTACTTTGGCTGAAAAGGATGATTTAGTTTGCATTTCTAGCTCCAGATTTTAAATCTGTATCTCCTTATTGATATAATACAGAAGACTGAAGCAAACATATTTTTAATGGACTACATCCATAAGCTGCTTACTGCTACATGCTACAGAGATAAGCAAAGTGCAGTGAATGACTGCAAGATGATATTACATGAGAAATAATCCAAGTACACCTCATTCTTCCCTGATGAGAGATGCACCATTGAAGCAATTGCAATGCAATTTGGTTAAGTGTGGTCAATTCCATGTTTGTACTAAGGTGCCTAAGAAAAATTAGGCCTGACCTTTATTAATGGCAAATATTTTCTTTTATAAACGTTCTAAATTATAAGCAGAGCAAAAAGAGACATCATAGAAACTGCTAAGCAACCTTTTCCATCTTGTATCAATGAGTGCTCTCATGCATGAGTATTCTCTTTTTATTGTAGTAATGACTTATTGAACAAAACCCCTTTTTTCACAGGATCACTTCTTTCTGCATTTTTCTAAATTTTGGTTTGTTTGCCGCTAGTAATTTGTGAGGCACAGCTTTGGGAAGAAATGGTACTCATCAGTTGGATTTTTTCAAAGTTCAAAACTGAAATGTACAAAGCAACTCTGTAGAATTACAACGAAGAAAAATCCCTTATTTTTCCCTGCCATATATGGCAGACTTTAACAGTTACTTTAAGTGTAAGGATACGCAATATTTTCTCTAGAAGAGCTTGCTTATCGTGTTGTCTTTGACTGTGGAAAGTTGCCTTTCAGATAAATAAATAAAATAATAAACTGAGACACAGCAAATTAACTTCTGGAAGCTAAAAGTCTATGTATTGTAACAGTGGTAGAGGAAAAAGGTAAAAGCAAAATTTTTACCAAGGGGATTTTGCGTACAACTAGTGGAGCCTCTGTGAGTTTTTATAATCAGCACTGCTTGGTGACTCCGTGTATTCAGAAGAGCAGAATCACAAAGAAGAAACCCCACCACCAAACAGTACTTTGTTACATCATTGTGATCGTTTATCTCTGTGAAGTCTCAGAACGTGACAGAATAAATGGATTTCAGATAACCCACGAAGCCTGCAGCATCCCAGGACAGTGGAGTAATTAGTTCATGTGGGAGAACCCAAACTGACCAGATAAAAATGTTTGTGGTTTATTCTTTTTTTTGTAACTTTGTTACGTTTTGTCAACCTGGCGTAACACCATAGCACTGGTGAATTGCAGCTCAACCCGGGAAAGGAGCTTGTTTGTTTTGTCCTCAAGCAGAGAAATCCCTACTTCAATCATTCCAGAATCTGATGGCATTTCAGATGGCTGTGAGAAGGGGATGATGAGAGGCTGACAGAAGTATGTGGAGCATTCAGTTGTACAACACTCAATGGCAGGATGCATAAACAACAGACAGAAAGTGGTTTGGGAGAGTAAAATTCCCCGGAGGATTCTGTCCAAAACATATTGCTTTATTCCAGCTCTCTTACGGTTTGGCTTTTTTTCCTATCCAAATACATGTGCAAAATATCTAAAGCTTAGCTTCTGTTTTTCCTTCCTGTTCTTAGCATGTGCTACACAGCACAGAGAGGGGCAGGCTGGTGAACAGCAGCAGTATGTGTTCCGTGAGACAAGTGGAGAACACATCTCATTGTTCTGGGCTCACTCAGTCATGAGAGGAACCATTGTCCCAGGAAGCCCAGATACATTAGGCACAGATGCAATGTGGGAAGTCCAGAAAGTAGAATTGGGAGTATTGTTGTCATGGTACTTATATTCTTTAATTTCTAATATGAATCATTAACCTTAGGAATTGTACAAAATGGCAGAGGGATAGAAGGTTGATAAGGGCTGTGTCTGTTCTTGGATTGCATTTTTAATATCTTCAGATAAATGGCCCTGGTCAGTAGGAGATAAAGTACAGACTAATGCTGGACACTTTTGTAAACACTGAGGGCTTCAAGGGAATTGTCTTTCTTTGTGGTACCAAGTATTGTCTGCTAAACTCTGCTACTGAGGGTGTACCTGCCTGGATAAGAGGGAAAAATTCTCCTCCAGACTGTCTTTTCCTTTTCAGATGCAGTAACTATTAGAATTCTGGTGGGGCTGGAACAAACTAATTAATTTGGGTGTTTAGATGCCAGTTTGAGAGAGATCCTTCCATTTTTGAACCCCTTCATTCTCTGTGTTCCATGCAGCTGATGGCTTTGCTCTGGAACTTTGGAGCATCCTCTGAGGAATGTTCTGTCATTCCTGCAGCTCGTTGAATGCTTTACTCTGTAGTAACCCCAGCCTGGTCCAGATACCAAAATTTGACCAAGTTGTCATTGTAATCCAGATACATTCCTTGCCCTACTGATAAACAGAGCCCCAAGTGTACAAAACTTGCATACAAAATGTGGTCTTCTGCCTCTGTAGCTGTGGCACCCATCTAGCAGGATTTTCCTGCATGACTTAGGGCAGAAAAGGAACCCTGAAGTATTTAATGAAGAATTTACACTTTGGGGGAAAAAAAGGCAAAGTAAATACACTTATAGCTGAGCGAGCTACCATACACCTGCTTGATAAAAAAATTATGTCTAGTCTGGAAATTAAATATGCTTGAATCTCCCTTGTTTGTGGAAAATATCTGGCCTTATTTAAGAACTTTTCTCAACTGTTGCTGCTTCTAATCTGTAATATTAGACCCTCTAATAGCCAGTCACCCTCTCTCTGCAAGGTGGAATTCTGGCAGTATTAGCTCCAGCCTGTGAATATTCTGTACACTGAATTCCTGTGCCTGAAGGAACAGAAGTATTGTCTTGCCATTTTCAAACTTTCTGCTGGATTTCTTATTATTTGTTTTTCTCATGGACATGTTGCAAACTTCCTCTTGTAAACAATAATTTGCAAACTGCTTTGTTTTCTTTTAAGTAGGTTTGTGTGACCGCTACTGTGCCCAAAGGCTTGAAGGGCTTGGGATTCTTCTAATGTAATTTTTAAAAATGAAAATGCTTCAGTCTTTATTCAATTAGCACAGATTGGCTAAGACAGTTAAACCTTTTTTTTTTAAATTGAAAAGCTCTCATTTCGTTGAAGAGTTTGAAAAAGAAGTTCTGTTGTATCTGGTGTGATTTACATTAAGTTTATTCAGGCTGTAAAATACGTCTTTCTGTTCCCTCTATTGCTGATGCTTTTTCTTCCCCTTAATGCAAGATAAAAATTCTATTACTTTTCTCCTTGCCTATAAAACTCATAATCTGTGTAAACTTTTTTGGTTTTTACCATGTCACTCACGGCTCTTCCCCTCGTTTTGTTGTGGATTGCTTTTAGTCAAGGAAATGTCCTTTCTAAAATGGCCCTGGATTAAACCAGGCTTTTGTCATCCTAAAATGTAAAGGAAAAGATGGTTTTTATTCCCAGGAGCTTTTCAGCAGACCTGTATTTCTACATTGCATGATGCTAAAGACTGAAGGAAAATCTCCTTTGGAATTAAAGGTTATCTGTTATTCTCACACTGCTGCCAGAATTTCCAAATGGTCCAAAGATTACTAGGAAGCTCTAGCTGAGCATGGCTCTGTTGAGGTATTTTCTTTAAGTAATCTTGGTATCAAAGAAACAAGATATATTTTGTCTCTAAATTCTCTGTTATCATCCTGGTTTTCTTTTCCCCTGAAATGCTGCCACCTTCTGTTTTGTGGTTTTGGGGTGGGTATGTGAATAAATCAGACAAAATCCCTCACTACTTTAGGCCATAAATGAAAAGCAAAAATCTAAATGTACACCTGCCCAAATGTAGTCTAATTTTCTCCATTTGAATTCCACTCATCTAGCTTGACATGATTAAAATGGAAAACCTTTTAGAACGTGGAAATTTCAAATGTTGAGGTTGTCTTTTCTTTCTGCAGTATGTAATGAATTAAGGAATTGCATTTTGACAACCTATTTCCAAAGCATACATCTGTAGTCAGAATGAAAAGAAAAAAATGTTACAAAGGTTAATGAAAGGGAAAATACTGAAGGCTTTGTCTTTGGTATCAGGGATGAATAAGCTGCCTTTGAGGGAATACAGGTGGATGCTGTGAGGATCTTTTTGATGCTGATGATAACATTTATTTATTCATTTTCTTGCTACAAATTGTACCCTGGATGTTTTTTCTTTACTAGTTTGAGATTTGTTCCAACCTCCTCCCACTCTGCACCTTAAAGCCCTTGCAATCCAGTCTCACACAGTCTGAGCTTGCTTTCTTTCACTTTTTTACGTCCTTCCTAATCACATCTGCCTGGAGAAATAATTCTCTGCCTGTCAAAGCTCATTGTTCGTATTGCAGGCTATGGGATTATATAGTATTTTTCTAGATTCCCCTTTCTATAAAATAGATTTTGTTTACTTTGTGTGAAATTGGGCATGCTATTTGATTGTGCTCAGAGAGTTTGTTCCTGGTGGTCCTCCTTAGGAAGGATCCATTTAGGATATGCCAAGATCCCTGTGTGGGAGCCAGTGACAAACCAGAAGTAAATCCTGGACGATGCTTTGTAAAAGTGAAGAAAATAAAGAAAAAAATTAGTTCTAGAGGTCCTTTTCTATCACTTAAAATCCAAATGTCTGAATTTGCTTCAGAGGGGTAAATAATGTAATTCTTTGCTTACTTAGCATGTAATAGAAATATGTGTGCAGTTGTCAAAGCTTTGTGTGTATTGCAGGTGTAGTTCCTGTGTCATTCATGAATTCCTGCAACAAGCAGAGTGCTGATGTGCCTGGAGTCACAAGTCGAATAAAATTACATATTCTTGATTCCTTTAATTGATAGTAAAGTTGATTTTATGCATATCCTTAAGAGGGTTTATGACATTTCAAAATAATATTTTAAATAATCATGATCTCTGCAAGTTTGATTTCTAGATATAAAACTGTGTATTACAGTGGTACTGTTCAAAACAATTTAGTTAAGAAGCTTTTGAAAGAAACATGACAGCACACTTGTAAACTAAATGTCAAAGCTCTTTCTAGGTAAGCTTTTATTACACAAGATCTATGGATTTTAATCTTCACAGCAATTTAAATGTAATGTAACTGTTTTCATCTTTAGTAAAAAAAAAATCCAAAACAACAAGAACCAAACTATTGCCAATTCTTCCACTTGGCCACCTGCAACTCTGCCTATGAAACACCACCTTTTCAGACCTAAAAACTGCAAATAAACTACTCCAAGGCTGTGAGTTAGGGAAATGTGCTTGTGGAACTACTTCTTTCAATGCAAGTGAGCAAAGTCTTGTCCAGTCTCTACCTGATCTGTGTAAATCTGGTTTACTCCCAGGGGAGTTGATTAATGCAGCTTCATGGGATGATTTGCTGGCCTATGTCACTGGGACTAGATTTAAATTAAGTGGGAGATTTCTGCTTTTGCCCCATGGGAGGTGTGTGTAAACACACAATTATCTGTAGGAAATATCTGTAAACACACAAATATCTGTGTGATTTGCTGAAGGGACAGCATTGGTGAGCTTGGACTGGAACAGGAATGAACAGAAGAATTTAAATTGTTGGAACACAAACTCACAGACTAAGGACCTCTCTTTAATTCATCTTCATTTAGAAGCTTATAGGAGACATTGGTCTCAGGCAGGCAAAGAGAAGATGAAGAATGTTCTCCTCATGACCTGGGGCAAAGCAGGGCACATGGCCATGCATCTTCCCTTCTCTCTTGGTGCACAGCTCCCTGTGGGACTCTAACTTGCTTTATTATCAGTGCTTTTCAAAAGGATGTCTGGTTGTCTCTTTATTTTTGTCTTTTCCTGACAATTATGCCTCTCCCTTTAGGCAAGAGAAAGAAGTATTGTCTTTTAGCCTGAACCAAACCTCTAGACTTAGTTTTCTTGCCTCAGTTTAGTAATTATAACAAATGACTATAATTGTTCTTCTGGTCAGTCTTGACCTGGCCAGTTCCTGTTAGAAAGCAGAAAAAATTCTATGCATTCCAATCAGGGTAATAGGCAGAACAAATAAACTGTAGAAATTGCTATCAGATGGTATCTTGGGCTCGATTTTCACCAGACTACTTAAAAATCTGCCTAACTTGATTTTTATTAGACTTGCAGCATTTATATGTCCTGGGTTTTTTTCAAATATGTAGGACTTAAAAGCCTGATGAAAAAGCAGGTTGTGTAAATCCATATTACCTACAATATCATTATTGCCTACATAAAGCTTAAATATTTGACTTTTGAAACTGATTTTTGTAGACAAAGCAAAGAGCTGCTGGACGAAGTTTGGATCTGGGATAGCCTGCACACTGAAACATGCTTTGTTGTGGCCAGACTCTTTTCCTGCAGGAAGGCTGTGCAGTTCCCTCACTGGATGTTTCCAGAGCTGCCCGAGAGGGTGACACCAGATTTCCTGGGATGGGAGCTCTGAGCTGCCCAGCTCTCTACACTTTAGACCCCTTTCTGTTAAGCCCCTTCAGAGCCCTCACAGTGTGTAAGGTGTCTCTGAGGTGGCTTTTTATTAGAGCAGAATCTTGAAAAGAAATAGCTGTAGGGAAAAAAATTAATTCCCAGTCCTAACTAGCCAGTCATCCTTCTTATCTTCTAGTATCCACATGGAAAAAGATGAAGGGGGAGTTTGGTTCCAGGGATCCAAGGAGTTTACAGCCTGTATGTGCAGGAAGCTGGAAGAGCATTCCCAGCAGCATGGCATGTTGTGTTTAATGCTGTTATGGAGATTTTGTTAATGGGATTTTGTGAAAAATACTGTGCTCCACTGAGACACATTAGAACAATAACCGGAGTTTGCTCAGATTTTCTTTTCAGGCCAAGTTTGTGAATTCCATGCTACTTTTGGTTTTCAGACACCTTTTAGTGTGTATACATACATAGACTTTATAAGATAAATGTTTCACTGGGAGAGTACAGTTTAAGGTCAGTTCTCTGATAGTTTAAATAATTGAAGAGTTTCATGGTCTTTGTGAATTGGTCTGTAAAAATCCATTCTTTTCTCACTAGTTATAGTGAGAATGGTTAAAAACAATATGAAGGCAGTAGTGGTGGAATAGGAAAGTCCAGCTTTTGTCTATATAAACATCTAGTAAGAAAGAAAAAGTACTTCCAGAGTGGTTTTATTAATTGCTATAGCAGCATGCAGTGGAAGAGTTAGTGTATTTATATGTAGGATTATATTCATAACTTCTAAGCTTGGGTGCATCCCTAATTTTGCTGCAGATCATTTTCTGTTTGTCCCGTGCTGCGCACATCACATTCAGCAGCCTTTGCTCATCCCTGGTCACAAGCAGCTCAGTGGACAGTACGTACAATTTGGACATTTTTGGGGGTGTCTGAGGTGATTCTTTGCCTGTCATGGCTGTTCTCTGAAGTATATGGTAGCAGTAGGGTTCCTGCATGAAGCCTCCCTGTCCAAAGCAGAACTTGCATCATTTGAAGCTCAGGGAAGCTGGCTGTGTATTTACTCACTCACGTGCAGAATGGGCTCGTGCTCTAACAAGCATCAGCCAGGGAGTTGGATGCTATCGACTGTACCCTGCTGTGTTTGATTCACCTCCCCACATCCTGGGCATGGATAGATTTACCATCAGTTTATCTTCAGATTTTAATACAGAGTAATTATTCCCTTCCTGGAACCATTAGCTGTGTGTCCCTCAGCACAAAGGCGTCCCAGTGTTGGGGACTCTGCTTCTTAACTCCTGCTCACATGTTTGGATGTGTCCTTTTCTTTTACAGGAGTGTGTTAGGGGGTCAGTTAAACTGTCTAAAAGTTGGCTTAATTGGTCCTTTGACACTGATGGAAGCATTTGAATTACTGATGAACTGAAGTGGAACATAAATGTAGCAACACTCAGTTATGTTTTCATCATCTTGGATATGGCACGTTGTTTTGATGAGGATATATCCTTTTGGAGTAGTTCACTTTGTGTATTTCTTAGACATTTAAGAGGAGGAAAGATTTAGCAGTAATTGCAGGATAATTCTAATAGGGATTTTCATTCTGTATAACTAAAGAATTGGTACAATTTTTCTCAAAGGTTCTTTGTTCTACAATTTTTTCAGAGATTCAATTATTATTTCCTAGCAATTACACAACTAAAAATTCACAGAATGCAAGTTACTATTTTAGCCTTAATTAGAAAATGTAAGTAAGAAAACAGAACTTAATTCAGTAAGCAAATGTCTTAATCAGTCTACTGATTACCTGCTCATTTGAGTCTTCTGCTTATCTCAGGGAATTTACATATCTGATACATTTTCTTTAACTATATTTGATTCTTTTCATTTACATAGAAAACTTGCCTTATTTTCAGACCTAGTTTTAGCCTTGCATAAGGTACAATATCCAAGATTTCAAACCTTAACTTTTTAAAATAAGTTTATCTGTTGTACCAAGGAGATTAGTAGTTTTACTTTAAATAGCACATGAGAAATAGCTGGAAATAATATTTATATATGCTTGGAAATTGTGACAGTGTTCCTTTGTATAGAGAAATAGGATGAGATTCTGTTTCATTTAAATGTTTAAAATAACATATTTATAAAGGAAGAAAATCTAGTACTGTTTTCATTCTCTTTTCAAAGGAATGACAGCTGTGGGATTACTTACATACATGGGCTAAAACCTGTGTCAAAAACTTTGATCAGAGTCTGAAAATGCAGCTTTTATGGAAGAACCTATACCATTGCAGGATAAATTTTGCAGCATAATAGGTACTAAGCTTTGTAAGCGTGTCTCCCCAACAGTCAGTATTCACAACAAAACCACTCTCCAGGTATTGTATCCATTTCAGTCTTTCTGACCTTAAATATAGCCGTTTCTGCCACTCCAGTGTGAAGATTTACTTGTATTATCTTTCTAATCCTAATTTGTCACCTTCTGAGTAACGCTGACTGCAGCTCTCATCCTCAGGTTTAGAAATAAATGTTGAGCTGCAATCATGTACAGGAGGCTTGCTTTTTCCTGGAGTTTTTGAGGTCTCTAAAACCCTTGGAATACCAAAGGAATGCTCGTGTGTTTATTCTAATAGTTTTTGATAGGTTTTTGTCAGTGTAATGTGTCTTGGTCAGGCTTTATTTTGTGTACAATGTCTGTTTTCGGAGTTTCAGCTTTCAAAGTACTAATCTAGAGTGTTTCCACTCTGTTTTTAACCAAATGCCACAAGTGCTGTCTCCCCCAAATAACTGATAAGGTCATTTAGAGATGTGTAGAGGTGTGTTTGTTGGTCTGTCTGGTGCATTCACCTACAGAGTACAAGTAGGTGGTTGAACACACCACACAGTCCTAAAGCTCCTCTCTTGCTTCCATTGTTTCCTCTCTGTTTTGGCCTCATGGCCTCTCTTTATTTCACGGGCAGGAGGCCTCTGCCCCAGCAGAACCATCCACTTTAGGATGTCAGGGAAAGGTACTGCGAATGGAGTGAGTGTGGAGAAAGAGCATAGCATAAAAACCCAGAAGCTTGTTACCTCTGGGCTTAACCTGTGCGCAGACTGTTCCTGGGCCTTCCCTGAGCAAGATCAAGGACCCCTGCCTGCTGAGCACAGTCTACTGCACTTCCAGGAAAATACTGCACAAGGAGGAAACATGTCTTAAAATAGTGAAATGCTATTTAAAGCCATGGTGGATATGAAAGAAGCTGTGTTTGTAAACACAGTTTAGTTCGTCTTTTAGTTTGTCTGCCACTGCTGTCAGAAAAAAAAAAAAAAAAAAAAAAAATTCCATTTTTACCTCTATTCTGAGTCCCTGAAGAGCACTTTAATGATAGTTGGGTTGTTCAGAAAATAACCACAGCAATAATCAACACCATGTGTTGGTGGCACCACAGCTGGATTCATTATCCCTTCAGACTCTCCACTGTTTTGCTAACATAGTTTTTACTCATTACCCTATTGAGATTATGGCCTCTGAGGTCAGCTATCAGTACATGCCTTTTTCTCCCCTTTCAGTCACTCATCTGTCCTGGAATATCCTGTTTCCTGTGTGTGAAAATGTTATCTTCCCACTCTGGTTTCAAGTAGGGTCTCTTTGAGTGTGTCAAAGCAAGATGCTGCTGTCTCTCAATCATTGCACTCCACTATCTAAACATTTTATGGATTCATAAAGAATGAAGTTCCAGTCAGAAAGATTTTATGCTCATCACTTTTTGGATATATTTTTGATTCTTGGTTAAGATAAAACTCTTTTGTAAGTCTGTTAATGCAGATAGCTGACAGATTTTGCCATAGTTTGTAAAGGCATACAAAAGTGTTTATTTGACACGGGGCATTTGTAGGGAGATGGACCCAAGCATTTAAAATGGTGTTTGTCTAAATATCTCAGTTCTTAGACCTGGAAAATGCAAGATGTAGCTCTTAAACATTTGATAGAAGAAAGTTATTACTCTTCCTTTAATGTTGCACAGGGCTTGCAAAACTCAAAACACCTTTCCTCCATAACGTTTTGAGGTGGACGAGGAATTGGAATGTGACCACATTAAAGTTTATGGAGAAGGGACTTGACTTTGAACTCTGTACTGCTGATAGGAGTCCTGGGAGCAAGAGATTACATCCTGCCTCAGATCAGTGTTTCAGATACAGAATTTATAGTTCCCTTTGTTTTTTAGTAAATAAAATCAGGGATTTGTTTGCTTTATTTACTCAATGGTAAACTGGCTTACTCCCTCCTCAGTTGTTATTGCTGTCATTTACTGTGGATGGTTCTCCAGTGCTAAATGAAGTGTAAGCATAGAAAGTCTTCACAAAATCTGGTTTATTTTCTCCTTCATCGACCAAACACAAGTGTCTAGGACTGCTTTTGTTACTGCTTGATATGCTTTTTTCTTCAATAGGTAATTACTTACATTCAAGTAGGCTTTTGTTTTTCCTTTGATAGTGTAATTTCCTCTTTTTGCATAGAGAGGCCATTAAAAAGATAATTAAATAATGGGTGAACATGCAGAATACAGTGATTGACTGCAGGTGGTAATAAGCAGAGATGTACTTTTAGATATTCATGTGCTGAAGCAGGATCCAAAATGCCATGTTCCTATAAGAATGTATTGGAACAGAGGAGAGGAGGAGAGATCCTGAGTTATGGACTCTGATTAGCAGTTATTTGTAACTTTAATCTTGTTGACTGGAGAGCAGTTTGTATGATTATTTACTACAGGATTGTCTTCTGTGGTATTTGCTTGAGATGACTCTTGATGAATCAGCCTTAGTTGCTTGAAAAGTGTTCTTGTCTAATAAAACAATACTTAAGTAACAGGATGGTAGGATTGCAACACAAGATGTTTTGCTGGCAGCAGATATGAGAGGACGACTTTTCCTGAGAGTGCTAAATTTAATCTGAGTAGCACTTGATCCATATTCCTGACAGGTAAAGCTGAATGGTGTCAAAGCAACATAGAGACTTTTTTTGTGCATGAGAAAGGCAGATACACCCTGTGTTCACCCTGCACTGGAAAGGAGGCACGGGTAGTAAGGGCACAGTTGGACCCACCACGTGGCAGGGCTTCTAATCCAGCAAGCAGACCAGCACTCTTGAGTTAGTTACTTCTGTTTCTGGAGCTGAGTCTCTCTTCTCAAGAGCACTAAGAAAAAACCTGGAATTCTGGAAGTGACGGAAAACATTTATCAAGTTATTTATGAGCACAAGGGAAAGCTGCCTTGTTGCTGCTGCCTCCCCATTTGCCAGTGTCATTTTTGGAAGTGCTCTAGGCCTTTGCAGCTCCCTGGCTCAGAAGTGTATTTATAAATTGGAGAGAAGCACAGCACGGAGGGCTCTCCCTGTGTGTGAGAAGCTGCATCTCTTGGAAAGTCTATATTTCAATATAATAAATTGCTGGATTACATTTGCGGAGTGCTTGGTACCCTGTATACACTGACTGTGCATTGCAAAACAGTGTCTGAGCTGACAGACTTACAGCCTAACAAACATACTCGTGTTTAAGGGTAGACAGAAACAAGACACCTCTTTGGTGGCTGAAAGCATGAAGGCTCTTCTCCATTTCCAAGCTTTCTCGAGAGGAAAAGAGCAAGCCCATGTGTACACACCCATAACATAAAAAGTGTTCATTGCTGGCTCTGTGCCTTGTAGGGTAGGAGATTAAAAATGCATCAGCATCACTGTTTTACTGGAGATAGCACACAATAAAAGGTCAGAATAAAGCTGGAACCTTCCAGCAGCCAGTTGATTTTCCTGCACCCTAAAGTATATGCATACTGTCAAATACTATATGAAGTGACAAAGCTTAGCAACAAGGTGAAGAAATTATTAAGATGTATGTAACACCATAGTAGAAACGTGTAATTTTTTATAGTAGTTTTCATTGTATATGTTAATTATTTAGCAGAATGAATTTCCTGCCTAACAGAAATGCTTAATTAAAGAGATGCCAAAGACAAAGAAAGAAGCACAGCAGTATCTTCAAAATATACTCTTGCAAAATGTGTTCTAAGCAATTTTTTATAGAAAAAAGTAAAAGCAGGCCCTGTGTTTTTCCTAGAGCATGTTTGAAAAAAAACCACATAACCTATATTTTAGCCTCTCTGCAGAGATCCAGGAGAGACAATTGCCAAGTTGCTACAGACAATATCTTGTTCCACACACATAGTTGTTCACCAGGACTGAACAAAGTGCTTTGAAATCCATCATTAGAGGGGTGCTCTGTTGTTTCTCAGTCTGATATCTACTTGTTTTACACATGCTTTTTCAGTGTCATTCCAAATGACTCCGGAGTCCCCAAAGCAGGATCTCCAATACCTCTCCTTCTGGAAAATGCATGCTCTCCTTCCTCAGAGAGCAGTAACAAAGAGACAATAACGTGCTTTCATCTGGGTTTTTGATAACTCTGTTCTGTAGTGTCTGCCTTCATTTTCTTTCATTATGGTATTCATCAGAGCTCTGTGAAACTACTCAGAATGTTTCTTTGAGTTTTTTTTCCCCACAAAACTGTTTGCTATTTCATGCAATTTTACCTCCCCTCAGATCCACTTTTCCATAAGATTTGACAAAATTGCCTTCTTATTTTTTATGTCAAAAACAGGAAAATGGCAAAATCAGATTCTTTCTCTTGTTTTGGAATGAATAGATGTTGGTCTAATTCTACTGGAAAGTAATTGTTCTACTGTAATGTAACAATTTACATCTATAAAACCCCATAAAAATTCTTAATAACCTGGAGATCCTTTGTCCTCTTGTACATCCTTTAAAATAGTAAATGTTTTTTGCCTCTTTAGGAAAATATTTTTGTGTTTTAAGAGATTTTAAATCACACTGTGGTCACACTTCTTGCTCAGTTTCAGAATATCGATTTCCACGTATTTTGTACAAGATATAAGTTGCAATACAGCCTGGCATATTCCAAGTCCAAGAAGGCACGTTGCATATTTCCAACTAAAATGCCTTTCCAAGGAATTATGCTATTGGATAATGAACATGCACACATCACACCTTGCTGCAGAGCACTGCAATATTTATTTTCTCTGAATCCTTTGCTCAGTTCTGCATTATTCTCTCCTAGTTTTCTGTTAATTATTTTATTTCTACCTTGATAGTGAGGTGAGTCTTGTCAACACACCTGAAAATTTTATTATCTTCCAGTTCTTACTGTCTGTAAAGTGCCTTAATATTCCTCTTCTAAGTTGGGATGTTTCCTCCCAGTGATGTAAAATGTCAGCCAGATGTGCATGCTGGATGCATCCCAGGTTTAAAGTGACCACTTTAATTATTTACGTGTCAGTTGCTCCAATCTTAAGTTTTAATAGACCTCACTGTCTACTTACCTGGGCTGAACTTCCTCAGTTTGTCAGTGAGGATGTTATGGACACAGTGTGGAAAACCTTCCTGAAGTCAAGATGAACAATGTCCTCCGCTCTCCTCTTGCCTGCACGTAGGAAAGGAGAGAGGTGGCCTTGCGGAGAAATCTCAAATGCTTTTTGTGACCTAGGAAATACCTAAAATCTTGAATATTGCTTGGAATGTTCATCAGTCTTTCCTTTTTTCCTTGAATCAATTGCATCTGGCTAATGAATGGTGGTGGTGTTTGTTTATTGAAATTAGTTCATTTTCCCCATGCAGTATTGATAGTTTAAACCAAGGACTGACACTTAAAAGTCTGGCATTAAGCCAGCCCTAAATGTTTTTATAGTGTAACCACTGTGTGTACAATCTGTGTGAAAACTTGAGGCTTTTTTTAAAAAAGTTGAAAAGGGGGGCTAAGAGAACCACATTTGGTTCATAATTCGAGTAAAATTCTGTGTAGTAAGTAGGATGAAAGGCCAGATGAAAGTCTAAGGGCTGCTTTCTATACTGCAGAACCACACTCATGTGCCAAACTTTGGTCTGCATTTCTGTTAGCTTTTCCTTTTTCTCTCCATCTGTATTTTCTGTTCAGTTACACAGGGTGCAGTGTGACTGTGGCAGCCTTTTCTGTTTCATTTACCCCTGGACACTTGCATCCTGTATGATCAGTAGGGGCAAGTTTTCTGCTCCACAGTCACAGTACATCCTAACATTAAATTTTGTGTCTTGCTGGGGTTACCAATACTGCATTTCCTGGTGTACAGACTGCATGTTTGTCTCTTGGAAAAGGATGAGGCTGTGTGCAGGTGAGCCTGCACCCCCTCTAGTCCCACGGTGCCACTGGTGGTGTTGGGAGAGCAGCAGGAGCAGTGGCAGGGCTGTGATTAACAAAGCCCTGGAGCTTCACGCAGAAGCAAGAGGTGCATTTATAGACTTAGGAAGTCTCACCTGTTTCCAGGCTGGCTCCAAAGTAGGCTGAGAATTGAAGTGTCTTGCTTTCCCCCCACAAATGCTACTTCAATTTACAGGTGTGACGGTGGTAACCAAAGGGGGAGAAGCACAATGTACAGCATGAAGAATGTGCTGGAGGCATTGGCAGCCCGTTTGTGCCATGGAGCTGGAAGGCTGTCTGGAACAATGCAGTGCATGTGACAAGCCCCTTTAATGCACAGCCACTTCAGTTGTTATTATTGAGTCCCTTCAGAATTTTCATGCTACTTGCCTCAAAAAAGTAAAGTTTAATTTTCAGCTGAACCAGAAAGATTTTTTTCAGCCTTCAGACATGACAAAAAAATGAAAATAATGCCTCCTACATGCTTTTTATAACGTTAGAGCAAATATATTTATTTTCATAAAAAAGTAACGAAAACTGAAAAGAATTTTATAAGGTACTTGCAAATACTGTCTCTCTTGATCATATCCCAGGCCCTGTGACACCCAACATAAAAGTGTCCATTAGCTGAAAATTTGCCTTCTGCTGTTTTATCTTTAGTCTCACATAACAATCAGTAGGGTACTATGAAATAATACCTAAAACTAAGCTGGGACCAAAAAGCTCACACTCAGTTTGTATTTAACTCTTAGGTATACAAATACAGAGCTAATATGTTCAGCAGTCTTTGCATTGTGTAAAATATGGTTGAGGTTATTGATAATTATTTCCATGTTGCTTAATGAAGTGTTAAAATTAAAAAAAAAGAAATAAAATTTCAGATATTTGGTGGTTTTTAACGCCAAGTCAGATGCTTATCTGAAGTTTTTTGGCCAGCTGTAAAAAAGTTAGTAGGGGAGTAATGTCTCAAACCCAGGAAATGTTACAAGTTTATGAAATCTGAATGTGTTGTAGTGTAAAATCTGCAGTGGTCTTTAGAGTTGAAAGCTTGAAGAATCTCAAACATGCATTGCACGAAGGCTTGAGACCAAACCCTTCCAATGGACAGGGATGTGTTGACTTTGGGAGATCCCAGTAAATTCTGGGGGTAGATGGGGTGGAATTTTTTAAAAAGACTTTAGGCTTTAAGAAACAACATATGGAATCATCAGAGCTGCCGAGTAGCCAGGGAAATGTATGGATAGGCAAGTGATGGAGAGGTTGTGGATTGGTTTTGTTGGATCCTTTATAAGGCAAGGAAGAGTAATACGTCCTTACCCTGCAAGAGGAAAGATGGAGACTCCTCAGGCTGAGCAGGCAATTTGCATCAAAGGACTCCATGGGATGTGTTACCCAGGCTGATAAAAGTAGTAGATAAGAAACATATCTTTGCTTTGTGATCTGTCCCTTTGGGACAATGACAAAAAATAGCAGGGTAAAAAAAGCCTGTGAGATTCTCCTGATAATACAGGAGATGGAAGGGAATATGTTGTTAGGTGTTGTTAGGTATTGTCAGGGTGTCAAAGGTGAGTCACAAAATTGGGGCATTTGTCACAGAACTAACTGGTGTGAAAAAGGAGAATGGCACAAAATACTTTTTAAATGGAGCGGTGCATGTCCATTTTGCTGTCTGAATTGAGAAGACTTACCCTTGATTTTCTCTATCACACCTTGGGGAGCTAATACATTAATATTGGGTTCTAAGTACTTAGGGTTAGAAAGACAATGCAAGACCAAGTGATTCTAGTATGACTTCCATTAGGAAGACACAACGGGAAAAAACATATTTATAAAGAGCATAATATCTCTGCTTCAAAATATTACTGAAGTTTTTCACTAAGGAAATGTTGGGTGACTTAACATTTAAAATCAAAACTATGTTAAGCTTTTAGCCTCTGCTTGCCTTTAGGGCCCCTGTTACTTATTTAGTCCCAAAATTACCCATGATTGACACAAACTTGGCATGCTGTCATTCTACAGTTCAAAATTGCAGGTGCTGGAAATAAGGGCTATATGCACAGAGGAAGTGAATTGCCCATAATTTTGCAATTTCCTGCTTGGATATTACGAGCTTTGTCACAGATTGTGTCCCATATCTGTGCCTTGGCAGGTAGGAGTGTGAGGTTGGAATAACTCTGGTTGCTAGGAGCTGATGTTATAAAAGTGGTTGAAAGGATTTCTTATTCCATCATCACAACCCAATTAAGCTTTTTAATACTTCTGAGAAATCATCCTTGGATTCTTTGTATATAAAATAAATCTTTGGCCTTTAGACAAGCCCTACTTTTACTTGTAGAATCACTATGATTAAATGTTGCTTTTACCTGTGAGAGACAGAAAATGCACACAGATACATTTTTGCATCTAGCTCCCACTGCTTTTCTGTGGAGTCTATTGCTCTCTTAAATACTTTGTGTCTCTGCAAACACATACAAAAAAAAAAAAAAAGGATAAAAAATAAAAGTAATGGAGACAGTCTTTTGGGTTGATTGGGATTTGCAAAGCTAGAGGGAAGTGCTGGAGCAGTGCACAGCTGGCACAGGTACCTAATACTGTGTCACAAGGTCTCCCAAACCACATGGCTCAGGATGAGCAAGGACCTGTTGGACTTAACACCAGCTCTCTGTAGCAGTGCACACAGGGTGCCTCACAGCATCATACTCTTCCTCTTTACCCATCCCCTGTTGTTGTTCCTGAGGAAATAGTTCTTGAATTCGTGGCTGATTTAAATCTGAGGGCAGTTAGAAAATAGCAACAAACAACGTGCTAAAGCTTTGTGTGTGCGCTGTTGCTATTTCACGCTTTATTTTTGGTGATTTTCTATTTCTTTGAATGTTTTTAATGTTCTACACATGAAAAACAGGACAAATCCTTGCCAAGCAGTACAACTTGTGTCATAGAGGGTGCATTATTGTAAGTGCTGTGAGGGGACTCAGCTGAGGGAGCTGGGCTGCTCTAGCCTGGATGCGCCCAAGTAAAGACTGTCATTTGAGAATAGCAATATTTTCTGACTTAGGTTTTGTCTGCCAATCTCATTTTACATGTGTGAATCCAGGTTATCTCGAGCTACGCTAGCTGCCTGCTCCAAGTAGTGCTTTTCCTTCATGGATTATATTTCAGCTTATTTTTTCCCACTGTAATTGACTGTAGAGTTTCTTGCTCTCTTCACCTGACTCTGCTCCCTAAAGAAGGGCTGAAGGATACTCTCCCTTTGCCTTTAGACTACCATTATAAGAAAAGCAGGGGAAAAAATTCTCACCATCCCTTCAACAAGAGGGAGAAAGGGAGAAGATACATTTTACATTTTTTGGCTCAAAATGATGTGACCATTGAGTTGAAGTATCCAGTTTTTCTCTCATGGAGAAGAGCGTTTAGAGCACAATTTTTTCTGAAAAAAGGAGCTGTGTTCCACAGGCACCAACAGAAAATCTCAATTCATACCAAAAAAATGAGGAAACTGCCTTCCAAATAAAAAGGCATCAAAAAACTCCTAAACTCTTCTATCTAGGCCTGGAAACTGAAAGTCAGTCTATGTTAGCTCTGAGACATGGCACTGATGATTTTCTGCCTTTAGTTATACATAGATTTAATCTCAGAATTTTCAGTGAGATTACAAACCTAAGTTATAGCTCTTTGTCTATGAAGCAGAAGCACAGATGAGTGTAAGAATAAAAGGCAAAGCCTGGCCAGTATTTGCTTTTGCTTTGGTGGGTTGGTTATGGATGTGAAAACAGCCTTAGAAAGGTTTTTCCAAGCCCCCGAGGGTTATGTCAAAATGTGAAGACTTGGCATTGGCTTTAAGAGTTATTTTTAACCTGGCTCAGTTCACAATCTGTTTCACAACACATGCCCATGAGTATTTTTCTGTGAACAACTGAGGAAGAGGCACGGTTAGCATGGGGTGAGAGTGAGCAGTGAGAATTGGGGCTGTGTGTTGGTGCCATCTCAGAGCCTTCCCACCTCACCGGGGCACTTTAGGGAGAAATTCTGGCTCTTAAAATTTATTTGTCACAAATAAGATGGTGAAATGAGGGGTTGGCTTCACTGATTTCACTGTGCTTTCAAATCTGATCAGATGTGCTGGAGCAAGAAATACAGTACCATTAAAGAAATGCCAATATATTTGCATGTTGATTTAGATGCAGGAGAAGGAAAGGTAAAAACCAATAAAGGTAGTTCAGTTGGATAATCCTGCACACGTGGAACACATTTGAGAGATAAAGAAATAATGTTATTGATAATTCTACATTTGTTTTCACACAGTGTTTTGTGGGAGTGTTTTACAAATCTTTTCGACTGGTTCAAAAGATTTCTTTCATCCTCTTTTTTAATTAAAAGAATGCTTGCTTTGATTCTCTGCTGTAATAAAATCATGGAAAATTTTTATGGGCAAGGGAAGATTGCTACTAATGCTGGTTTTTGCTTACGCATTTAGCTGACTGTATAATGAAAGAAGAGAATGATTGTTCCTTATCTGCACCTTTTCATCAATCAGAAAATAGGAATTAAAACCTGAAATCCATCTCAGAATAATTTTTATGATTTCCTGGTATTTAAACAAAAGCATAATATTACTATGCTAGTAAATTGCAAGTTGCCTGTGTACTGTATGTTTTTGAGTAGTAAACAGATAAATATTTCAGGAGGTTTTTGTGAAATCCATATATCATAAATTTCAAAGAATTATTTCAGTTTTTATTTGTGAATTTTAGAAGGCATTTGGAGGAGAATACTGCTGGTGCAAAATGTTCAACTTACTGACATTAAATAATTTTTCCTGTTTACTTTTCATGTTTAATCTCAGCCAGTAACACAAAAGCCAATTAAAGTGTTCATGGTTTATTTCTGCAGATTTTACTTTAAGGAACTGGAGAGAGATGTAAATTATTACACGAGTACTGTGTGTCAGGAGCTAATGAATTCCAGATGAAAAATATTTCCCCATAATGTGTGGCTGTATCTTAACATTTTTTTTCCAACAATCATACACTTTTTATTTCTGGGCATTGGGCACGCTCTTTTTGTTCACTGATTTTCAGAGACTCCAGCAATATTGAAATAACCCTTATTTCCCACAGAGTTTTATTCAAGACAAATGACCTCTTGATAATATATTTCAACATAGAGGGAATATATCAGATTTGTCAGGGTTTAAAAACAAATTATATTTCAATATGATTCATTATGTAGAGCTACTGAAAAAAAAAAAAAAAACCCTTTTACCATGAGTAGCAGGTGTTTTCTGGCATTACACAGACACCTAGAAGTTCTCCCAGTAAGGTTAACATATGCATATACTCTGTTACTCAGTTAAAAATACAGGGCTGATTCGTAAGATCAACTCCTATCAGTGATTATCTGGTTTGTAATGGCAGTTGAAAAAGGCTGACAGCTCAGGCCCTGTGTATTTCCATACCTGGGGAATTTTGGAGAAACATTTGTGGACTTGCCTTGTCTTAGTCACACAGCTGTTCCAATTTTGGCCTAAAATACCACCAGGAAACTAAAGAAATGCTGGCAAACAGAAACTGGTTTGCATTTCCTCCCAGCAGGAGCAGAGTGTGGACGAGGTCTTGCTACTCACTTCAGTTAATTTTTCTTTGGAACTACTTTTGTGCTGCAGGGAACTGTACCCTAGAGCCACACAGAGCCCATGGCATTGCTCAGGGATCAGATCAGCTTCCTGCTTGGCACTGGTTCACAGGCTGTGCTGGAATTCTTAACCTATGCACAGGGACATCAAATCACTGCAGGAGAAACGTCCATGAACCAAGCCACCAGGGTGGCTGGCTTTTGGTTTTCTTCTGGTCTGTGGGAGTCTGTATCAGGGGATTCTAACATATTCTGTTGAAGAGCACTGATGTAGTGTGTTTATAAAAGGTGAAGGGTGATACCCAGACTCTGATAGACTCTAATTAAAATTCATGGATGATTTCTGTACTTTCAAACTACTTTTTCAGTAGTACAATGGTTAGAAATGGATTATATTAATAAATGAATATTCCATTTATGAATACTTAATTCACAAATGAAATATCTTCTTTCTGGCATTTGAAGTTAATGTTCTCACATGGAAAGGAGGCTGGCTTTGTCTGTGGGAGTGCAGCCATATTATACTGCTTTTCTCCATGCAAACAAAAGTGGCTGGGGAAGTTGCATGAGGTTGGGTTTTTTATTTTGCTGGGGTTTTTTTACCCTTGGTCAACTGGACCCTCCAGCAAATGACTTTGCTGTAGGAAATTGTGACTGATCCTCCTCCTTTTGCCTGGCCAGGTCTCTGAGGTCCAGGATAGATAGAATCCTGTGTTTTCACAGATCCTGTGTGAACTGTGCCATTTTAGAGGAGTCCCTGTTTACAGAGCTGTCACTGCAGGTGTCTGGTTGGTGGATGGCAGAAATCACTGTTGGTCCTACATTCAATGGCATGAGATGCTTAAATTTGGTTTTGCATTTCTCATTTCATAGGTGGGAGTTGGCCGTGGCAGAAAGAGTTTGAGCTGTGCCTTTAGAGACTCTGCCCCCAAAGTCAGCAAGTGACTGTGTTTGGTATCCTGCAGGGTGTTGGGCAGCGTAAGTTCTTACAGAGTGGCTCAAACAAAAACTACTGAAAAGATTTTTCAGTGTTAGTGAAATGCAGTGATTTATTCTCAGGTGCCATCTACCAAGGCACAGTTGTGGTAGAACTGTGGAGTGGAGTTATCAGCAAAACCAGTTGTTTGCAAATACTGACTGATTTTCTGCACCATCATTTGGTTTTAAGTGTCCATGTACTTGTGCTGCTTAACTGTTTCCTGCCTAATAGAAAACACCTCAAAACCACTCTCCCTATATTAAAACCAGCCTGACAAGTAAATGAGTACATTAATGGACACAAAAGCAGGGTCTGTCAATTACTAGGAGCATTAATTATTGCATTAATAATGACGTTGTTTAAATTGTTTTAAAGGCATATTGGACATTGCAATTCATTAGTTTCACTTGAGGTTTCAGCCATGTGTGCTAATTGAATTAGATCTATTTTGGCATAGCAGAATTCCCATTATGTTTCCATTCCATCTAGTTCTCATCTGTCTTTCCTGAAAAAACTGAAATGCTGCCATTAAGGACACTCCTTTGAAGCTGAATATTAAAATATGTATTACAGTGCAGACTGAACTGTGTAGTGATGGCAAAAATCTAATTTTTCCATATTGTAATTTTGAATCTGTGCATAGTTTACCCTAATGCACTGAATATTCCATCTCTTTTATTTTTCCCCCCATTATGGAGTATATAATTAAATAATAAATTAAAATACATTATTATTTCTCTTTTCCTTTTTTTCTTCCTACCTTTAATTTTCATAACTTCCTCTTTGGAAATTTCGCTTCCTTTTTAAAATAATTTCTTTTAAATAGCACCCTTAAGTGTGCATTATATGGTCCATATACATAAAGGAGGCCACTCAGATTACGGAAATTTTGTGTTATGTATTAGGCCTGTAAATACATTTTTCCCTCAGTTAATGAACTGGGCAATTGGGAGAAGAGGTTTAAAATGCATTTTAACTTTCAATAAATGAAAACAACTCCTAATCTGAAAAAGTACTTTTTTTTAATCAAAGATTGCTTGACAAAGAATTCTTTACCATCCCTATTTCCCATTTTTTCTAAATACATCTTAAACAACAAGAAGCATTTAAAAGTTAAACCACCTGCTAGACTTTCCATTCAACGTCCCATGAGGGGTCTAAGGAAGCCTGGTCATTAGGAAATATTGTAACTTCAGATGCTTTCTCTGACCAGAGATTTTCATAGCACAGCAGGTGAGACCAGGAGGGGTTTTTTTTTGTTTTGGTTTTTTGTTTTTGGGGTTTTTTTTGTTGTTGTTGGGGTTTTTTTGTTTGTTTTTTGTTTTTTTTGTTTGTTTGTTTTTGTTTTTTGTTTTTTTTTTTCTCCTTAAAAAGCATTTTTTCTGAAATAGCAAATATCCAACAGCTTTAAAATGCAGTTGTGGTGGCAGTGATTTGGGTTTCTCTTGTGGCTTCATTTAATTTCAAGTCATTGCTGCTGTGTTTTACTTCCTATTCTGCAAGATATTGCTGACAGTCTTTTATGGGGAATTGTTTGGGTAAATGGATTCAAAACTGCAAACTGTTCACTAGGAGAACTTACAGAGAACCAAAAAATAAGTATCTCTCTAAGCAGAAATCTATTCTGAAAAATGAATCCAGAGTAGCTGGACTGATAAGATGCATTTACTGCTACTTTAACTGTATTTAGAGGAAAAAATTGAATCATTCTTTGAAGAAGATGATTCTGTTCTATCTGAAGAAAAACTCTCAATATATTTTATGCTGCCTTGGGTAATATTGAAGAGAACATTAAATCCATACTGGTTGGAAGCTGAAAGTTGGTTAAAAAGAAACCTTTAGAGAAATTTCTTTCCTTGAGATGTGATGTGTTTTTTTTCTTGGAAGATCTACACCTACATACAATCAAGAATTTTTGTGTGCTACACAGAAAAATGAGGTTTTTAATGACATTCCTACCTTAGGACCTGTTTGGTGGCTGCTCTGAGATGGAAAGCTTGGTTGGTAAGTTTCCTATAAAGCAGTTTTGATGAGTCATTGAAACGCATTCTTGCAAGAATCCTTTGAAAAAGGGAAGCCGCTCTTGGGTCTGCAGATCTGTAATGCCCAGAGGTGGGAAGTTGGTCCAAAGCAGATGTGTTGGTGTCCACCCAGCCTGTGAATTCAGTGGTGGCCTGTTAGACATAATGCAAATTCATAGCAAGTATTTAAAAATATCTGAAATATTTTTAAGCCATGACAAGTGTTAAAAAATAAAAGAGGAGGGTAAAGGAACAGCACAAAAATTACTTTCTAAAAGAAAGTGTCATATCATTTATCATTTTATATAAACTTCTTATCTACACAGATAGATTTTGACTGTGAATGTTATGTATGCTTTCATTTTTTTTAATTCTACATTCACATTTCCTTTCCTTTTTTTTTTTTTTTTTTTTTTTGTTTTGCGGGTTTTTGTTTTGTTTTGTTTTCTGGGGGTTTTTTTAGGAGAGAAAAAATAACTGGTGTCTTTATTTTCAGAGCCATAATATGCTTGAATTCTTATTCTGAGCAGGCTAGATTTGTTGAAGGAGAAAATGAGTAATCTGAGTCTCTGAGCTGTGACTGCTTTATATCCCATGTGTTTTTTCACCCATTTTTGCTTCTTTTATTAGCACCTTTCCCTGTTGTCAGCTCGAACAGATTGAAAAGTAATGGCGAGGTCCAGCTGTTAAGTTAATGGTGACAGAGAACAAAATCATTTTGGAGAGGCAACTAAATTCCTCTGCAATCTGATTCAGCCTTCTGGCATGGGGGACATTGTTTCTATTCAATTCAGGCTGAACTCTGTGTTTTGAATATGAAATACTGTAACAAGTCAGGCTTTGAAGAATCAGCTCACTCCTCAATTAAACTACATTGCCCCATTATTTGTATTTACGGCTTTTAAATCAGCTCCCACAAAAACTGTTGTGGAAAGAAAGCTTCACAAGGTTATAAACAACAGCAGAGGGACTTGAATAATTTAAGCAAGCTGCATGGAATAATTGGATGCCGTGCACTGTGTATGATCAGCCACTCCAGTTCTTTTCCTTGTTGCCAGTCTTTTGATTCTTTGCCTGACATCAGACAAAGGAGTAACAGATACAGAAGACTAGGTAGCTCTAGTAGAGAGGAATGAGCTGACAAATCAAACACCATATCAAGCAAACTACCAAAAAATCAACAAATCAACATGTAACTGCTTAATCTATTGAACAGAGAATAGACTGAATTGGTCCAGTGGGAATGGTTTGTCTTTTCCTTCCTCTGTACTTTTAAACTATTTTTCTGATCCTTTTTCTCATTTGAAGGGATTTTGTTTTGTTTCTAAGGAAGAAAGGGCGCTCCTCATTAAAACTTCACTTGCTAACAGGGAGTGAGGTTGCCAGGTCACTGTGATTGTCCCTCACCCAGAGGAGAGAATAATGTCTGTATCGTTCTTATCCTCTGCAAGACTGTAAGAAAGAGCAATCTTTTATGTGCTCCCATAGTTGCCATAGGACAACATATCCTTTTATGAGAGCCCTTAAAAAGGTAGCTCTGTGTAAGGACTTGGGGATTACTTCTGGCTCTTTACTTTTAGATCTTGGCTCTGACTGTAGCCATTGCATAAATGACATGAAAAGTGCTGTGTTCTGCTACCAACATGAGAGTGAATGTGTCCAGCAGAAGGCATTAGCTTAGATATTTTCACAATGCTCTGCTTTATGCAAAGTCATTTAAAGAAATTTAAACATGTCAGAATTAGAAAATGTCGTGTAGGGAAGCACTGCACTGTACTTCATTTCTCTGGTCTAGGATGACCATAAGGAATTCTTCAGACAAGCTAAGAAATTCCACAGAGCTACATAATTAATTTCACCTTTAATCGTCCTCTTGTGACTGCAAGTTTAAACATCCAACAAAAACAACTGTTTAAGAAATATAATGGCTATAACACAGCTTTTTATGATCAACCTAGATACTTCTTCAAGAGTATTTTAAAGGAAAGCCATTGTGTGAATAATGATGATGTAAAACTGGAGACGTAGCTCTAATGTTTATTGTGCCTCAGCAAATTCCATTTTGAATATGCTGAAGTTTTCAGGAAAAAAAGCTTCTTTTCCTGAAGGTAAAACATGTAAAATTTGGCTGTCTCTTCTGTGGACAGAATTGCTAACCTGACAGGTTTTTGCAGACCAGATGCTGATGTCGGTAATACCTGCACAGTACTTTTGTCTATAAAATTTTTTTCAGAGTGTCCTGAGATCTCCTGTCAAGAGACTCGTGGTGCTACCTGAGGGGACAGAGAGTTCTGGGTGGTGTGGCTTCTGAACAGGCCCTACAGCAAACCTGTACCTCATTCAGGACAAGGTCTTGCAATCTGCCCCTCAGGTAACCTCTCGATGGGGGTGGTGGCAAATGGCCACCTTGTATTCAGAATGTACAAGATCTTTTGATGTGCCTCACATACTCCTAGGGCTGCTAAAATTATGAAAGTTAAGAGAAAATATGTATGTATATCTAGGAACTTCTAGTTCCAAATATGTGTGTCTGTATTCAGGAAATCAAGATGAGCATAGAATAAACTGTGCAATTCCTGCCATGCTGTATTTCTGATAGCTTTGCTGGCTCTGACTCTTGAAAATCTGGCCTGCTTTGTTTTCCTTAAAACGGTGTGATGGCTCAGAGCTAAGCTGGATCCATGCCTTGTTCCCCAGTTCCTCTGCCAAAGATGCTTTCCAAGAGACAGGTCTCTCTAACAGCATTTAAATCTGGTGTTTAACCTAGGTGAGGTAGGACTGGGACCATAAACTGCAGGTTTCTTTAATTCCACGAGGTTTTGACAAGTCTGCATTAGTCACTGCCCTCTCTTTGCTACCAGTCTCTTACAGCATCCTGCTGGAGTCAACCCTGACTCTGCCTGACCCTCTTAAGCCTGGCTTGGTGTGGAATTCCACAGATTAATTATTCTTAAATTACAAAAATAATTCCAGATTAGAATAATAATCTTTCTGGTCTCTGGTCATGCTGGGTCTGTCTGTAACCTGTGGCAGGGACACCCCTTCCTGCTGCCTCCTGCCCTGCTCTCCATCAACCACCTGTTGGCAACTGACCCCTCTGTTCTGGGGACAGGGACTTCTCTGTCACCTGGGGTTTAGTTCTCAGCCTGGGAGTTACAGGTTCATTAACCCTGTCTGAGAGCAGCAGATTCATTGATAACCTATTCACTGCTCATTCACAGACCACTCAGCTATTTCTTTGGAAGGCTTGCTTTCATCATTATTTAGTTTCTTGGTTTGCCTCATCCAGTACTGTCATTTCTGATGCAAGTCTATGTCTCATAGAATGATTTTAAAAGAGATGGAGGGAGGAACTTGTATCATTCACTTGAAATAAGTCCCTGTTCTCTGGCATCAGTAGCATTTTCAGTATAGAAACCAGAAAGCCACACTGAGTTGTAGAATATATTTATTTATATATATTTTTACAGAACAGAGTTGAAAACACAGGGAGTATCTCAGAATAATTGTTGCCAGAATATTGTCCACCTTAAGCCTGGTTTGTCATTCTGCCAATGGTGCCATTCAGCAGCAGAAATCAAACGTGTGAGGGTCATTGCAACTAAATATTTTTGATACATAGGCTGCCTGGTGGGCAGTGACCTCTTCAGAGCTTCTGCTCTGGACAGCAAGGAATTAGTGGAATAATTAATATTGATTTTTCTGGCTCTACCTGTGTTTTATATGTCTGTCATCAGTTTTGTGGAAACTTTGTTGTTGTGATTTCGAATTGGTGCTTTCACTGTTTCAAATCCAGTATTACCTAAAGAATTTCTGATTTGTTTTGTTTTGGGTTTGTTTGTTTGTTTGTTTTTTTCCTTGTGATCAAAGCAGAGAGATCTCTCATTCCTGGATAGCACAATCTGTCAAACATCCTTCCAAAGCTCCTATCAGAGTAGCACTGTGGTAGGAGTTTTCATATAATCCTTTCCACATCCATATTTTACTTCCATTTGCAGTCTAAGAGAATATAATTCAGGGCAGATGCTGTGGATACCGTGTAAAAACACCTGTTTATTCCTCTGTCATGGCCAATAGAATCACTTTTTGCGTGTGGCTGTATCCATGTATCCTTGATTTATAGGTCACAGTACTAGTGACTAGTAACAGTAAAAATAACTTTTAAATTATGCTTTTGAGATCTCCAGTGAATTTACACAGACTCTTGCACAGTTTTTTACACTTACAGCGGATGTGCACTATTGAAACAATAAATGTTGGTGTGTTATTCACAGTGGAAAAAGGGATTAATGCTCTGGAATTCCCCCCCAAAATGCCCCATTTGCAGCTGTCACTGGGCATTATTGTGCTTATTTGGTTCACTTCCAGCTGTAAAAACAGAGAACAATTTCCTGAGGCCAGTGGAATAATGCTACATAATAAACTGATATGAGAGAGATCTAGTTCATCATCTAGTTCATCACTAAACCCACAAAAAAGTCATTATCAGTTCTTTTACCTGATTGCCTTCTACCCAGAATGTAAAACTGTGAGAAAGAAACACTGATTGTTTAATAAAACACTTGATTCTTCTTCTTCCCCCACCACCTTCTGCTGCCCTGTCCCACAAAACAAAAAACCAAAAAAATCCCCAAACAAACAAAAATCCAAACCAGACGAAAAAACCCCTACAAAAAGAAAAAAGAGGGGTAAGGGATTCTCTGAAATCACTGCCTAGTGCCGAGGGCAGTGGTGTAAGCAGCTCGTGTACCTAAAGGTTTACACATCTATTCCACTGTGGAAAGGAAACCAGAAGAAACCATTTCAAAAGACCAAGCAAGCCTGGCACATGATTGAAGTTGTATTCACTCCGTGGTGACTACACTTTCCTTTCCTGATGTTCAGGGTTCGTCTCCTTTCGAGCCAGGAGGTTTTTGTATGTTTGGGTTTCATTAGTATTTCCCACCTGCTCTCTGCAGTGCACACATACTCACACACACGCTCTTCTGAGAATTCCCAGAATTCTGGAGAAGAGAGGGGAAGGAGCTGCTGCTCTGCCTGAAATGGGCCAAGTGTGTTCCTTTCAGACTTCATCACACACTTGTGCCAGTGCCACAACTGGGAAGCTTTTTTTACCCCATTTGCAGAATGTGGTTTGTAGATGTAAAAGTTGGCACACTGGGTAATTTGAAAATCACAACTTGTGAAAAACATTATCATCTAATTCATCAGACCTATAATACTCAAAATTCTTCAAGGGTTACTCAGCTGCATATCTCCGTACTATTATGGCTCTTTAAGCCATAATGGTACATAATCTTCTAAGTGAGCTGTCATTGATTAAGTAATTTTGACAGCCATAATGTTGTGATTATGGAGCAGCACTAGGAGGATGATGAGGGTGGTTGCTGGGGTTTTTGCCAGCTGAGGCTGCTTATTTTTCATTAACCACAGAACTGGTGTTAATGCATTTTTGGAGTGTTTGAAGAACTTCACTCAGATGAGACTTAACTGCTTGAGAGCACCCTGTTTCTCCGGGTTCCTTCTGGTCCCCAGGAGAGCACCCTGCCCAGGGAGCCATGCCAGGGAAACAAGTGCATGTGCAGGTGGCCTATTTATGGTTCTGAATCCCAGTTGTTCCCAGGTGTTTGCTAGGTTTTGTGAGATGGCCCCATTGTCTCATGCTGTGCAGCTCTGCCCTGCAGACAAGAGCCCTGGCACAAGCATGGCTAATTTCCTGTATTACTTCATTCCTAGGAGTTCTTAAAGCAGTACTTTGTTT
The DNA here is from genome assembly GCF_965178545.1 of Coloeus monedula. Classification (NCBI taxonomy): domain Eukaryota; kingdom Metazoa; phylum Chordata; class Aves; order Passeriformes; family Corvidae; genus Coloeus; species Coloeus monedula. The sequence continues at coordinate 6,798,885 of NC_138790.1, forward strand.
GTCACTCTGTTTCATTATTTTCCTTTGTGTATAAGTTCAGCCCAGTCTTACAGAGATAAAATGTTCTAAGTATTTAATGAGAGTAAAGATTCCTTGGGCTCTCGCTGACAACTGTTCGATCCCTCTGTGTTCAGATTATGCCCTTAAAGACACTTGTACAATTATGTTATTTAGCTCAAATATGATCATGACAGCCTGGTCTTTAGTCTTTGTAACCACCTGCAATTTCCAGTGAATTCCTGAGGAGCAGCATTTACTCAATACATCTGGAAATGAGTTTTTCAGTAAACAAGGCTGCTAATGATGTGTCAGGAGAAGCGTGATCCTGGTCACTCAGTGCGAGTTGTGTGCTGCAGGGCTAAGAGGAGAGGAGACTCTCAGTGGCACTTGTGTCCTCAGAGCAAGCAGGGGTGACCTGGAGTGAAATAACCCAATCAGTACAGATAGCACAGCCATTATTGATCATTCCTAGAAGACAGCTTTGCACCATATTCACTGAGAGAAAATACCACTTGTTAAATGAAATCAGAATGTTCAAAAATATATGGAATAAAAGCTAATAGAGAAGCTGCTTTCAGCCTTGACAAGCAGTTACTCAGTTCCTCCTTCCAAAAACACATTTGTTACCCAAAAATTCAGGTCTGTAAATGGCTGTTCTAAAAACTTTGTTGACACAGTGCTTGCTTCCCAGGGCTAGAGCTGAGCATTCACAAAGGAGTTCTGCCATAGCCAAATGCTGTTTGACCACTTGTGAAAGTATAAATGCAAATGCCATAAACGTTGTTGAGTGGTAACCACAAAGCTGGCTTTGAATTAACTTTACATCTTGATAAAATACTTTGTGTTTCCTACTAGATATATTCAAATTAATATTATAATTTACTTCAGAAACTGCAAATATAATTTGTTTCTTTACACTGCTGCGGAACAGTTAAATAGAAACTACAGAGATATTTATTTGCGCTTTCCGAATCACTGGAATGATTTATTATTGTGGAATTTACATGGTGTTACTTTTTTATTGCTTTATATTGCACATGTTTGGTTTTAATAGTTGCATCCTTCATTCCATTAATTTCAGATTAAAAATTAAATTGCAACTGAAGTTCAGCCATAGCTCCTAAAGCATAAAAAATAAGCTTTGGTCTTCACTTTCTAGAATGAAAGTGGGGGTGGAATACAGACTAAGTAGAAAAAAAATCTCTTAGCAAGAACTGTGATGTTACTCATAACAGCTGCTGGTAACTGTGAGATCTGTGTTCATTTCTGTACTACAACCTTTAGTTTTATTACACTTTGGTTTCCCAAGGTTAATTTAGCCTTCAGCAATTACGGATTTTAGCAGCACTCAGCAAGGGATTCCTTTTGCCATTGATATCAATGCAAAATTTGTAAATAATCTGTAAGACCCAGGCTGTGCTTTTAACTTCAGCTCTGTTTTCAGATAGTCTTTTTTTTTTTTAATGTGGTATCTCATTTGCTCAAAAAACTGATACAGAACTGTTCAGAACTTGGGAGTTCAAATTTTAAAACATTAAAAGGGTTTGCTATGCAAAGACTTATGTCTGTACTTAAATCCAGACCTCTCAAAACTCCCACAGAAGTCTTAACTCTTAGGGATGCAAAATATGCCGAAAGAAAGATTTTAAGTAATTTAAAGGAATAGGTCATAAATTTGCAGATATTTCAATGTAGAGATGAAACTGAAATATGTATCCACAACATGGTTTGTGTCATGTCCACTTCAGTCCACTTCTAGAGTTTTTGTCATTCCCTCAGGACTTCAGTTTTGCACTTGCAGCAGGGACTTACTCAAAGGCTGAACTGAGGCAGGTGATGAGGGAGCAATGACCCTGTTACATCCCCTGACACTGAAATGTTTGCAAGACCACACATGCTTTGAGGACAACAAATCCAGGGATTAGAAATTCCTAGAAAGTCCAAATTCACATAAAGTAGGAACTAAATCTGATGCTGAACTCCCAGGTCCACTGCAGCCTGTGACAAGTGCTATGTGTTTTCAGGACTGGCACCCCCAGTTTCTGACATGTGAGGAAACAAGGAAGAGTAATTTTTCTAAAAGTCACAAGCACCTCTCAGACTAACACAGCCAGAAGTGGGCAGCAGACGTGGAGTAGAAGTCAAAGAGAAAGGGCAAAGTCATTAAATATTTGTAGTGGAGCTGGCAAAAATATGATTTATCAAAAATATAATTGTACTGAAGTAGAAGCATTTTGTGGATTTTTTGATATTACTGCCATTTCTGCAGTGGTGAGGGGGTTTTTGAGAGGACTGAACTTTCTCTAAAAACAACTATTTTGACACAGCTCAGTTTCATGAAAAGTTTCAAATAGTTTTTAATTTCACATTGGGGGGAAAAAAGCTAACACCATCTTCAAAGCTGCTGAACAACACCGTTTCTGTCGTCTGTGGAGCTACTGCTCAAGAGGGCAAGAAATAGGATAACATCTAAGAGATATAGCAAATAAATAGGGGTTTTCAGTGGGTTAGATGATAAAAAGCACAAAAAAAAAAAAAAGCATGTTGAGATCACTGTGGCTTTGAATTTACAGTTTAGAAAGCAAAGCTCTTTGCATTGCTGAATAATTAATATGAGTAAGATATCCCAGTGTAGAATCTTAGAAGGGACAGAGCCCCTGTTTTTACAATGGAGTTCTTAATGGCTGTCCTGTATCTTTAGTCTGAATACAGCTGCAGTTCATATATCCATTAGAGTTATTTTCATGTCAGTGAGAGTATAAAAACCTTAATCTAAGTTTCCATATAGGAAAAGTTACTTTGTGCTAGTACTGACCATACCATTCCACGAGAGAGCTGTGTCTTTGCTCAGTCAGAGATTTCCTGGAGCATAATCCCCCCCTGCCATTATAAATACTGTGCCATGGGTCTGTGCTTCTGGAATTGCTTTGGTGGCTGGAGTCCCATCTGAATCATGGAATGTATCAGGACCTGCTAAGGTTGGCAGTCCTGCATTGAGAAACAAGGATCTTACTAAACTCTGAGTAGGAGTTCGTCACAGTCTCAGAAAAATCTGGGGTTTTGCAGTGCTTAAGCATTTGTGCTGCCATTAGGAGAACGAAAAGCTGGGAATAAGGAGCGATATATCAGGTAGGAGTTGCCCAAGGGCAGCTGGAAGTACTGAGGTAGTCAGCTCATACAGCTCAGGTTCTCACACCTCTCATGTGTCAAATACTAAGCCTGAGCAGGTGAAGGCAGCTCAACACAAAGTTGTGCTGGGGAGTCTTGGATTGCTGTGTCTGAAAGCAGGCGTTCTCCTAAACTGCCTGTGAGTGACACAGCACTGCAAGCCTTTTCTGCATAAAAACACAGACATTTGCTGTCTGCCTGAGCTCTGGTCAGTGGCTGGAGCTGTCTTGTGGGTTGTTGGATTGGTGAGGAGCAACCTTGGGCTTAAGACCAGCACAATATAAAAAGGTACTGACATTTCTCTTTATAAAGGTGTGGTAGGAAACATTAAACTAAACAGAACAAAAGAGGAGGAGACGGTGAGGCTCAGAGGAATAGGATGAACAGAATATATTTTTTTAGAAATAGAAAAAGCAATTCTAAGTGTCCAAACAAATTAGAGTACAGCTGATCTTTTAGGGAGATGTGCATTTACTTTTTCTTTTGATAAATTTTGTTATCTTTGCTATGTGATTTCCATTCTGATAAAAAGCCAGATGCTATAATTTTGACTGTTTCTTTTCATTTGAGAGGATGCTTTGTAGCAGAAGCATTTGTGTCCAAAGTAACTCATCCTGTCTAGAGATCCAGTCCAAATTATGACTTTACATCAGGAGCTGAGTATTTCAGATTGTTTAAAGACAGGCAAGTGGAAGTAAAAACAAATGAAAAAAAGCCATGATCAGGAGGAACCATATGGTACTCTTGTAACAATTAAACTCAGTGCTCTACTTTGCTGTGTGTCTGCAGGATGCACAGACTAATCCCTTGTGTCCAGGCTCCATGCCAAGATTAATGTTCCTAAATTTTTTATTTAATCCGCTTCTGTAAGAAGAGGTCACAGCAGAGTAAATAGCTGAGTGAAAACTTGAGGATGTGTGACCACTTTATCCCTTTCCTAACCTCTCACTCAAAGCCTTGCCTCTCACGTGTGTTCTTCTGGGCAAAAGGTGGAAGAGTCCTGAGACACCTAATGCATCTCTGACATTTTACTGTGTGTGTAAGCAAGAGTTTAGGAGCCGCTGAAAAGTTCCAAACTGCATACTCTCCCTTTGAACTCATTTCATGGGCTGCCAATGCCATGGAAGCTCCACAATTATTCAAAGGCATAATATTGGAACTATTTTATGGTTGTTATTTTTGCAGGGCATCCCTAGCTCCTAATACTTGCCTCTCTGGTTTGCATGGTTGAGTCTGCTGTTTAAATTATGTGCTAGCCAGTCCAAAGTTCCTGGTTTAGCTCTCAAGTTAGAGCTAGTTCATGCCTTTGATTCAAAAGAAACAGAAAAACTGATTGATCATTCACTGTGTGCTTTGAATTAGCTAACTATGCCCCAAAACAATGCCTTTAAAATTATTCAGGGAAATAATCATTTTAATAAATTCAACATTTTCCAAGCTGCCTTCTCAGAAATTGTCTGCCTTGATATAGGGCTCAAGGGAAAATAGTTTAATTAAAAAGTAAGGTTTTCTGTCAGTCTGCCGAGTCCTCTGCAGACTAAACAGCTGCTCATTTTCTACTCTGAGTGTGACGTGGTGATGTTCATTTTCTTATTTATCTCTGTGTATCTCACAAGGGAGCCAAATCTAGCAGGTCGTGTTGGAGCATGTATCCTGCTGCAGGAAATATTTTTGTTAGGTTTGCTTGAAGGACTGAAGGAATTCTGTAAGCAATATATATTTGCTAGCCAACATTCCTAATTCTAGGTCTTTATTTCATTTGAAGATCTTAGGAACATTATACATCATTAGCTACTTTCACATATTTTATTAGCATTTGTTCTTTAACTGCTCAGTAATACTTAGTGGCAGGAAATTATTGCAAGCATAGTAATAACCTTTTTAATTTTATTTGCAGACCTAGGTCACTCTTTTAGAAATAGGTCCACTTTTTTTTTTTAAAGGATATACACAGTAAATTGGGTCAGGGCCTCATAAGGCAAGTTATCTCCTGTTTGTCTCAGTGTAGACCTCACTAATCTAGAGGTGAAATAGCTTCGTGACCCACCTCTCAGACACGAACATGGAATTAGGGCAGTGGGACCATCTGGGCCTCTGTATTTCCTGGAAGAGAAGTGTCTGAAGCAAAGTGTGGTGTTTGATCTGCTGCAGCAGCAGGAAAGCTGCAGTTAAAATAGCAAACTGCAGCCTCAAGTGAGCACTACCCAAAGAATGCAGGCTATGAGTGAAGAAAACGACCCAGAGGTGTTTGTGATTGTTATTGACACCTGTGAAAAAGGAGAGCAGAAAATGACCCAGTTGGGAGCTGTGTAATTATGCTTCACTTGGCTCCTGGAGGATAAAGTTCCTTTTATTAATGTGCTTTTTCCACAGGCTTAATTACATGGTTGCAGGATTAATTTTTCAAATAGTTTATTATAATGTGGTATTCTAAAAAATGCCAAGGCAAATATTTCTTAGGGATGCTCATGTAACTCTTGAAGAGACTGTACTGTGCCCTACAGCACTGTAACTAAATGGAACAGCTGTTCCTGTGTGCTGAGTGCATGGTTGTGTGACACCGGATGCACTCCTGAATCCATGGGATACTTCCAAACACGACACTTGAGGCTGACAAAAGCCTTCCATTGCTGCAGGTGGGCGTGGAGCTCCACACACTGATTATAAAACTATACTTTTTTGGTACTGTTCTTAAAATCACACTTTCTTGCTTTTTTTTTCTCTTGAATCTTGCAGATTTCAGAAAGAATAAAAGATTAAGAAGTGTTTGAAATTATTTGCAATAGAGTGTTAATTTGGTAAGGGTTTGATTGCTGGGAGGAAGGAATAACAATATTTTATATTTCTATAGAAGGTGTTTGCAAAAGGCACAGTCAGTAGTTAATTAAGCACATCTTTATGTGCACAAACATTTATCTCCTTGTTACGTATTTTTCTAATCCACCTCAGTGTTTATTGCAGTTTTCAGATAAACATCTATCAGTTCTCCCTCATTTGAGGTGGAGTGCAGACCTGAGTGGGACGTGTTGTGCATCTCAGCAATGGGGGATTCCAACAGAGCAGTGTGGTCAGATATCTCACTAGAATCACAGTTTGTCCAGAAAAATCACACTTTTTAAGCAAGATTTATGTAAACAAAATTGTAGAGTAGGGAAACTTATTGTGGAGCCAGGAGGAAATCCAGATATCACTGCTGCTTTTATGCTGCCCACAGAACTATCTTTTTATCCTGAGCAATTGGTCCCTTCTTCAGTGGAAGGATGAAGCCTGGTTCATTTGGTGTGAGCTTATGGCAACAATGAATTACTTGAAGTGCAAGTGCAGTTTCCCCCTCTTCCAGTTTCAAATCCATGGAACAGGAAGGGTAGCAGTGGATTTATGCTCTTGCTTTGCAGAGCGTGTTGCCCATAAAATTAGATATGAGGAAATAATAAATTTTGGTGTTATGTTAAGGCATGAATACCTCCCTCTGTTCATGATTTCAGTATTGCTTCCCGGAATTTAGTATTTCAGTATCAGTTTAATAGCATGGACTTAACTGAGCTGGAAAAGCATATGCAGTAGTTACTACCTTATTTTTTTTTCCCCTATCCTTACAGATATTTTACATTTCTAATTATTATTTTGCCTCCCTTTCCCCAAAAACTGCCCTTTCCTCCTTCAAAACATAACCTTCTGCATTCTGTAATTATTTAAACACTAGCTACAGCCTGTGATAGAAAAACTTGTCAAAGCTGTAAACCTTCCCAGTGAGAGTCACTCAAAAGGTCACCAGCTCTGCACTGTAGGAGGTATTTGCAGGATTCCAGCAGAGAAACTTGTATACAGCTGTTATTGTGGAAGGCTGGATTAAAAAAAACCCAGAGAAACAGCAACCCCTAAAAAAGTTATTGGTAAATCTGACATTGACAGCATGCCATGGTTCAGTGCTGTGTTTCTGAGAAAACAGCAAATTGAGCAGTGTCCCAGCTGTGGTGCTTATTTTCAGGTGTCCATCCAACTGCCAGGAGAGATCTTTGCTGATAAATTTTCCAAGAACAGTGTGCCTTTGTTTGGATTTCCATCCACATGTAAAGCCTTAAAGATTCAAATTTGATTCATACTGACAGTACTTCAATTTTGTTGACAAACTTTTAGTTAGAACAAGAGGAAAGTCATGCCACAAGCAAATCCACATGTTACATAAAATTCTTGGAAGCCTACTGGTGGCATGTAGTACATGAAGAAGATTCATTAGTGTGGTGGCTGTCAGATACCTCTGACTTGATGGATCCATGGAGCTGAATTAAGTTCTTGAAAGACACGCCTAAGGAAAAAGCAGTGTTACTGTCATTCGTGTGCAAAGCTTTAGAGGTCACTGTAACACCTTGATTGTGGCATTTCTGTCTGTCCTTTGAATCAAAACTTGATACGCATCTGTCCTGAGCAGGGGTTTTGCCTCCTTCAAGGTGGGACTGGATTTGCCATGTGGTCCTGGGGCTTTGATTCTTAGGCACTTTGGGATCTTCCAGGGACTCTGTGCTTACCTCAGGAAGTATAAAACGGCAACCTTAATTTTAAATGAAGGATTATCTATGTTGATTTGCATGTCAGAGAAGAACACACATGGAAGTGTAATAAAAGGCTAGAGAGTAATAAAATTAGAACAGGATAGGAATGTAAAGGAGTGATTTTGTCAGCAGCAAACTAATGAAGCCTGCTTTCCTAGACGTTTGAGCTTCACGTTTGATTTACTGCTACCAAAAAGGTACAAGATAGAATTGCAGCTTTTCTTCTTATTGAGCTTTTAGAACACTTTCGTGTGTTCTGTTTGCTGTTCAGTGAGATGTGACCTCTTTGTCACCCCTATGCTTTTTCTGTAGCATCTCTGTATTGTGGAGCTGCATCATTTCATAGCACTTGAGGGAAACAATTCATCTCTTTAAAATGTAGTTGAAGTTAAGGAATGGTTTCAGGAACGAATGCATGTGAGTACATCACCACCCAGATGTGTTCTGGACACGACATTGTAAGCTCTGTTCCGTAAGGAATCATGGGATTGCCTAAGCATGCAATTATCACTAAGGTTGGAACGACCTTGAAAATCCCTGAGCCCAGCATTAACCCAGCACTTCCAAGCCCATCACTAACCCACGTCCGAGTCCCACGTTTCCATGTCTTTTGAATACCTCCAGGGATGGTGATGCCACCACTGGCCTGGGCAGCCTGTGCCAGTGCCTGACCCACACTTCTGGTGGGAACATTTTTCCTAACATCCAATCTAAACCTGCCCTGGTGCAACTTGAGGCCGTTTACTTTGCCCTATCACTTATTACCTTGGAGAAGAGACTGACTGCCATCCCACTACAGCCTCCTCTCAGGGAGAATTAGAGAGCAATGAGGTCTCCCCCGATCCTCCTTTTCTGCAGGCTGAGCCCCCCCAGCTCCGTCAGCTGCTCCTCATCAGACTCGTGCTCCGGACCCTTCCCCAGCTCCATTCCCCTCTCTGGGGAATGTCTTTCTTGCAGTGGGGGACCCAGAACTGGGCACAGTATTTGATGTGTGGCCTCACCAGTGCTGAGTACAGGGGGACGATCATTGCCCTGGTCCTGTTGGCCACACCATTGCTGACACAAGCCAAGTGCCACTGGCCTTTTGGGCCACCTGGGCACAGCTGGGTCCTGTTTAGCCACTGTTGACTGGCACCCCCAGGTCCTTTTCTGCTGGGCACTTTCCGGCCACTCTGCCCCAGCCTGGAGCACTGCAGGGTTGTGGTGGCCCAGCACTTGGCCTTGCTGAACCTCAGCCAACCAAGTGAAACAGCATTTGGTGATTCCTGATTCACATACAACTGCTGCCTTTTTTAACTATTGATGACGGTGATGAAATATCAGCGATCCCAGCTTTCCATCTGAAGTCTTCAGTATTCTTGGTGTAGTGAGGGCTGAGGAAGTAGCAAAGGGAGCTGTGAAAGGCCAAATAAGCATGCAGTGTTTTCTAATAATGTCTGAAATTGATTTCAAGTGAGTGAGGCTGTGTAGTTATTAAAGAAGTAATATTGAGGATTATTATTTCTACTGAAAGAAGTATGAATTTGGTGTTTCATATAAAAGGCAGTAATTTGTAATACAGTTTTATTGATTAAGGATTATAATCACTAAATTTTGCATGTAAATGTGACTGAATGTGAAACATTGTCTTTATCAATTTCCAAACAGTGGATAAATTTGTTGGTTATGTTTCAGAAATTATGAACCATTAGTAGCTTTTTTTCAGGCTATTGCAATTTTTACAGGGAAAATTATATTCTTATTATCCCTGCAGTAGTAACATATGGATCTCTACCAAGGCTTTCAGAATTATAAGAATGTAAACTTCAAAATTAATAGGTGCTTATGCCTAATGCTAGTCTGAATGATTTGAAGAAAAAACATGTCCAGAGTTTAGTTAAAATATGCATTAAACTGAAACTCTCAGCAGAGTTCGACTGGAAGCCCGCAGGATGTGCATCCTGGCCTGGGAGAAGAGATATTTTCCCTCTGCCCTGGAAGTTGCTACAGGATCTCATGAATGTGCTTCTACCTTTGCATGGTGTCACCATCTTATCATTTTTTTAGCAATTCAGTGCTACTACCACTTCCATGGTCACAAAATCCTATATCCACCTGCTCCCCAACCCATTCAAATGAAATGAAGAAAAAAGCACAGGATTTTGCTGGGTTGTCTGTTGGGAGAAAAACAATGTCCCGATTTGTACTCTCATTATTTCAGCCTTGCAAAGGAGAAGGGGGGAAGGTGGTGCCAAGGTCCTGCAGCTTCAGTGGTGAGTCTGAGTAGGAGAGAAACTCTGTCTCCTTTTGCTCCAATGAGTTACAAAACCATACTTACCTAAGCTTGGCACAATTCCCATTGACATCATGTAGGTCTGAGGTTAGCTCAGCTGGGTTGAAATAAAGTCCTGTAGCTCTATTTATTAATGAGAAATAGTATCTGTTACACTTTAAAGACACTATTTGTAATGGTTAGTAATAGTCGTTCCATGTATCTGTCAATGGGTGTGTGTCTGGCAGTGGACCTTACTTAATTTTCTGCTTTGTTACAGCTCTTACAACTCTGTTATCATTTCCACTTGCAATACAGCTCTTAAGACACCTTTTAAAAAACATCATGATCCTATAAATTTTAATTTTCCACAGTGTTAACTAATTTCTTTGGAAACAGGAGTAGAGCCCTTTTTTTTGAAAAAAATTCTTATCCAGTTTTTAAAAACATTTGCAGTTGTTTTCATATAAGTAGGTTTCTGTAGCCACATTCTGGAAGTCAGTGTGGGTTTTTTTGGTGTGTATTTACAAATATCTCACCGTATCCAGGCAGCTGTCATTATTTTATCTTTGGCAAATGGGAATATGGAGACAAAATTAGAGTTATATTCAAAGCTGGAGCATCTCGCATAGGAGCGGGATATAGAGACTTCTAAAATATGTGATGAGAACTAATTGGAACATGTGCTGCTCCTATGATTGCTTTGCATTAGGGCTCTGCCTTTGGAGAGGGAAAAATGATAAATATTTAGATAAGGGCTGAGAGAACTTTTTTCTGCCCAGAGCTATTTCTGTTTTTTAAGAACGGTAGCTTGGATGTCTGTAAATGCTGTATGGTTTGCAATCAAACAGTGGATCAATAAAATAATAAACACAAACCACAGAAGTTAGGATTTCTGTTGATGGATTGTGCATCTCAGGAAAACTTCATTAAGAAACTATGAAGGCCAGTCTTCACAGAACATAACAAACAGTATTTTCCATTAGACTTCCCATGTTTGCACTGGCTTATTTTGTATTCAATTAAAATAGCACTGAAATCCACAAATATCATTTTAGATGAATGTTTTGTTTTGTTTTGAAGTTACAAGGAAATTAGAATAATTTTTATCAAAGGTTGTGTTTAACAGCAGTGGGATACAAACTCAGTGAACAGTGCCCATGGTTAAAGCTGAACAAGCTGCTTCACTTCAGCCTTCTCTTAATCTCATGTTTTGGTCCCTGTGCACAGTTCATTACCATTGTGCAGCCTACTTTTATGGATGTGCAAAGTGTTAGTCTTTTTCAAAATCTGATTCTCGGGGTAAAGTCCATTGCTTCTTCTGTAGCCCAAATATCTGAGTTCATTGAGGGTGAACAGCGGAGCGATTGGAAAAGAGCACGGCTTTGTCCTGGGAAACTCCATGGCCCTTTCACACCCCTGGAGGGAGGGGGTGCAGCAGGAAAATGTCTAAGCAAATGCTTTTTGGACGTTTTCAGAGCCTTATAATTACCAAAACAACTGTGTGCTGATCCTATAAAGACATTTGTAGGATTGATTGCAATTTTCAAGTGTGGGATTTGTCTGCCTAAATGCCAGTGGATGTAGCTGAGCAAAGCTTCGGCTCCTGTGGTCATAAAGGGAAGCCTGTGTGATGATAGTTGAGGGAATATTCTAAAAATCCTGTGTTTCTACCTCAGTGTAGCTAATCCCCACCCTCCCTGCACATGCACCCTTGCCATTTTTTATTTTTCACACATAATAGGAATTATGAGCCTCAGCACTTTTTATAAACTCGCTGTCTGCTCTCTTTTGCAAAAATAAACAATATGTTGTAATAGAGAAAGAGGAGCCAGGCCTGAATTAGAGGTCATAGATTCAGAGTTAATTTAGAATTTGGCACTCGGCTCAGCTATGATTGGCAAGGAGATTTCCAAAAGGCTGCAACTGTAAATTGGAAATAAATGGAAAAGGATTATGTGAGTGGGAGACCGCTTTGAATCTATAATGCATGTCCCGAGACTGACTTGCTCATAAAACAGCATGTGTTTAATGTGTCATAAAAATATTTAAGTCACATTGGTCTTTGTATAAATATTTCATTTTTAAAGTTGGATTCTGGAATGGTTAAAAATGAACTCGGTGTGCATCCTTGCTATCAGTATGATGGATAAAAAAAGGAACACCAGAAACTGTGTCTTTTTTCCCTTTCCAGACTCATATTCTCACAAGATTCTTTATGTTGTCTTTTGTGACCAAATCAATTTTTTTTAGTCCTTGCTATATCATCTGTTTTGGTCTATAGTACTCCTCTGAGAGATGCTATGGATCTATTATATTAGGAAACAGTTTGGAGGCAGAGTGAGCTACTGCCAAGAAGGCATTCATGTATGAGAGTGTGAATGTGGGTGGGTGACTGAGATGTCCAAAAGGGACACTCGTCTGTGTTCCTTCAACCACTTCTGTTCCAAAGATGATGTATGTCTGTAAATAAAGCAGGATGTATTTTGAATGTGCCCATGTTCTGCACCATTAGATTTTCCACTGTTGGGAAGCTAAACTGCAAGAATCTGCACATCTGCTACCACCTGGCAGCTCAAGTGGCTCAAGGAACAACAGCAGTTAGAAAAAGACCACCTCTGAAGTATTATCTATTTTTCTTTTTGCTATTTTCTTTAAATAAATACAGTCTCTTAATTCAGCTCAAAAATAACTTAGCGCAGTGTTGCTGTTGGTACCATATGGGATGGCCTCTGGGGCTTTCAGAAACCATTTAGTACTGACAGAGGAAGAGGGAGGTGTGTGCCTGGAGCTGCACTCAGCGCATCCCACTGCACAAGCACCTGCTTAATGGCCCTTTTGGATGCATAATGACCTGCTGCCTGAGTCTGTATGTCCCCCCTCTGTAACAGCAGGTGAAATACAAATGAACTTTGCAGGTGTCACTCCAGTGCATAAGACTTAGACCCCCCAGTTATGACTGCTTTGTGCTGTTCCTCACAGGTGAAATATGTGCTTTTAAAATCCATGGGCAAGAAATGCCCTTCGAGGCTGTTGTGCTGAACAAGACATCTGGAGAAGGTCGGCTTCGAGCAAAGAGTCCGATTGACTGTGAACTGCAGAAGGAATACACATTCATCATCCAGGCCTATGACTGTGGATCGGGACCAGGTGGAACAAACTGGAAGAAATCTCACAAGTAGGTGAAAATGAGGAGAAATATTTTTTTGCTTTGGCATACATTCACTCTACATTATATTATTGTCAGGTAGAAAGCAAATAAGATGAACTATTGTTGCAATATTCTACCCATTTTTTCATTCCTTTTTCCTATTAGAAGATATATTCCTTTTTGTTTGCTTCAGTTAAAGCTTTTGACAGGATCCCTGTTCAACTGGGTAAATGCATCTCAGTTTTGGTTTATATTTTCCATTCTTGCTTTCACGTTGAATACATCCAGGTCATAGAAGCTGGCTTTCAATTGATAGTCACAATTTTTAAATAGGTTTTCTCTCTGTTCATCTCATTTCAAATGGTAAGAAAAGAGGAATCATCCCATTTCTTTAGTATATTTATGTCAAATGCTGAGTAGTGTCACGTTTGAACAGAGTGTCTCTGACCTCAGCTTTTGGACAGCGAGTCTCAGAGGAACTAAAATCCTCTGAAGAGGAGTCTATTGAAGGTCAGAAGGTGGTACTTTTTACCATGGAGCCAATTCCCTGCATAAGCTTAGGTGGTACAGTGCCTTTTTTCCCTTTAAATTCATGAAACTAAGCTCCAGACTATTTGTCATTAAAGATGAATTTAACTCACGTAGATGTGTAAGTGCTCTACAAATTGTTCGTTTTGCTGAGAGCCATTATAAGAAATGATTTATAGTAATCATTCTTCCTTTTGCTCACCCAGGACACATGACAATTAAAGATTTAATTAGGTCTGTAATGCATGCTGAAGTTTTCAGGATATTTAAAAAGAATACAGATTTAGGAGGAAGCCTGCAATAGCAGATAACCATCAAATCACAGAAACAGGTTTTGCTTCACAATACCAAATTTTAGTACGTTCCCCCCTCTCCTGTCAGTAACAATCTGGTAGAAATCCACTTGTGGAAAATTTTAGTTTAATCTTGACTAAATGAAATGTGGCCCACTGCCACCAGACTTTGTCTGGTAGCACACACACACAGAGCCACGCTGTCTGGGGTCCCAATGTTTACTGTGGCTCTGCCATTGCTCTAGAACATCCCTTCTGTGTCCCTCTGCTCCCCTGCCTATCAAACCAAACAGCAAGCAAATCCTTCCAACAGCAAGGCCTTTAGAGTTTGCTCACTAAGGGCCTTCATGGGTTGTATGTACAGTGTTGTAACTAATTGAAGGATTAGATAATTATCATCAGCAGAAGGTGAGAGCCTTATGTAATATGGAAGAATGTTTGTAAACTGATCATTTTTAGGTGCATATGTAAGACTACTGTGATTTTTTTTTCCTCTCTCTTGCTTATTTTACCCTGTAATGATATCATTGGCTTTCTGCTGGGGTTCAGTTTTAGGGGCAGATTTTAATAGGGAGCACTGTGAAACCCTTTCCCTATAAGCCAGGGTAATAGACTTTTACCTAGTGCCACATTAAGATACTAAATTAGGCAAATTAAACATAAAAACTCAGTAATATCTCGTTTTAATAGGGGCTTATATAGTTTTCTAGATATATTTTGTTAGTCTTTTCAAGTGTTTTAAAAAGAAACTGTTAGTGAGGTGTCACGATAAACTAATTTTTCTGTTTGATCTTCTGTGTGCCTATTTTAGGGCAGTGGTCCATATCCAGGTAAAGGATGTCAATGAGTTCTCCCCAGCATTCAAGGAGAGCGTGTACAAGGCCACTGTGACAGAGGGGAAGATCTACGACAGCATCCTGCAGGTGGAAGCCATAGACGAGGACTGCTCCCCCCAGTACAGCCAGATCTGCAATTACGAGATTGTCACAGCAGATGTGCCCTTTGCCATCGACAGGAACGGTGAGTGCTGGCACAGCAGGGCTGTCTGCAGGAGTGTCAGTGCCTGTTGGGACGAGCTGATCACCTGGCTGGAGAGTGAACTCCAGAGAGAAATCCTGTTCTCATCTCCGAGAATGGAGGAATCCTTATGCTGAGAAATTCCATCCCTTTTGTCTTAGACTGGGGCAGACAGCGATGCAGTAATTTCCTGTGGAAATTAAGGCACCAGATCAGGTGACATGATTCTTGGTCACTCAGTCCATTCTCCTAATTGTCTCAGATCCTGTTTCCCATCCAAGTGATGGCATTCCCCAATGCAGCATGTATTCCCTAATGCAGGGTTTATTCACTGGATTACAGCTAGTCCCATTCCCCTGTACTTCCTGAAGCAGAGCCTGAATATTCAATATTCTGCATATGTGTATTGGAATATGCAATATTCTGCGTATGTGTATTGATAAAACTTTTAGGATCACAGGTCCACAGACCTGCCCACTTGTGGTGCTTCCTGAAGTGGATCCATTATTCTGCAGCATGGAAGAAAATGTGCTTTGGAGAATTAGTAGAATTTTTAAATTTGTTTGTTGTTTTTAGATGTCTTTCTAAGGTATATAATTTATATTTTAGGGAAAATAATAAACCATATTAATTTTTCCATATGCAGTGGTTTTTGACCTTGGTAGCCCTGTATGTCAGCTTCCTGGAACAGCATAGAACATGGAACTGAGTTTGGGAATGGTGGCTGAGCTGCATGAAAAGTGTGCGGAAGATCCTTTCTCCCATTCTCTGCTTGCTTCCGACAATACAAAATACTTTCCCCAGAAGAAACACCCTGTGTACATAGCCAGCAGTGCTCTGATTTATCTCCCCTAGCAGAAGCATTTAATCCATGCTGTTTGTAGGAGGAGAGTTCAGTTTGGAAGTTAAATCTGATTTTTGGCCAAATTGTAAATTGAAAGCATGCATGGAGCTACAGTTTTCTCTGAGCAGTCATTTTCATGTTGGGATCTTTTATAAAATCTCTTTACCCCGTTCAAAAGTTATTCATCTGTATTTGTGCAGCTCTTGCACAATGCACAGGTGAGCATCAGAAGACAGTAACCTGTTACATCAATAAATTGTACTGACTTTGGGGAAAAATCCATCTCATTATCACTCGCTGGGAAGCAAAGGTATGGTATAGGAAGTGCAATCATGAGGAATATGTTTGTGTTTGGGTAAATGAGGGCAGCTGGCACAGTAATCCTGAGGATTCTCGAGAATCCAGACAACTGCACAAAGGATTTTTTACAGCAAGTGGGCATTTGGAAGTAGATATTTGGAAGCAGTTCCCTAGAAGCTTTTCCTCTCTGTGGATTTTTATTAACTGTGAGTTTTCCCATGTTGTCATAAGAGAAGGTTCTCTACGTCTCTGAATCAATTTTTTTCCATAGGTCCACATGACTTGCCTGTATGGAGGGGTGGGTACTTACAGAATTCACAGGTTATTTCATAATTTCCTGCCAGGTTTGTGGCAGATATAAGCGACAGAGAATACCCTGAAATTGGTGTGATACAGAGGAGTCATTTCTACTGCTCGTGCCTTTTCAGCTCCTATCACACAGAGCAGCTGCCTCAGGAGTGATTGTGTCTTTTTGCAGTCAAAACATGATCAAAAGCATGGGAAATGTCAGGAATCCTTGGTTATATCTTTGTCCTTATGTGCCTGGGACCTGCTTTTCAGCAAAGGCAATGAGAAAATCATTGATTTAAACATGACTTTAAAGCCTGCAGTGAATAATTGGTATAAGGTTGTAATACTTGCAGTTTCTTGGTCATGAATTCAATTAATATTTTTGATCTATTTGTTCACTAAAAGAGCAGTGCTGCCACAACCAACAGTAATTGCAGTCTAATTTGCAATTTTTAAAGATAATGGTAATTGCTTAAACCCACTGGGATTAGAGACAGAGTTAGAATAGATGGCTACACTTTTATTTTGTGACAGAAATATGTTGTTTAGTTCCAACACATTTCACTGCTGAGAATGTCTCTCTGTGGCAGCTGATATAAACTTTCTCTGGTGCAAATTCTTTGGAAACATGCCCATTTTTGTTCCCTATAGGGTGGTTAAAATAGATGTATGAGATGCCTGGGACTGTCTGTTAATACTGTGCTAATGAGGATTTTGTTAACGGGTTTTTTTAGCCATTGTGAAATACAAATCTAGGTTCTTGCGTCTTCTGCAGGTTGTGATTTTTTTATGCTTTTCAGTTACCTACACGTGGAGCTTCATTGCTCAGAAAGAGGATAAGCAGATACCTTAAAATCAAATCTAAATACTGCAGGGGCCCCAAAAGATGGAAGTGGGGGTGAATTGTGAGAAAATATGCCATTGTCTGCCCCAGATGGTGGATTTTTTCATGACCAACATACGAAACTAACCCCAAACATAGGTCTGTAAAAAGATGAAGCTATTCTACCAGCTCTATTTCTTTTGGCAGGTCATTGTCTTGTTACGTAAAACTTATTTCTTGTCCCTAGATCCATGCATGGAGCACTTTTTGGCCTTGAAAAATTGTATTATGCATTGGGGAACATTTGCAGAAAGGCAGAGAGAGCCCTGCAGGCTGTGTTGGTGCACAGACTGCCTCATCCCCACTCCATGGCGGGCAGGAGTGGGTGGGCACAGGAAGCAGCATCAGCTTAGGGGTATTTCCTACAGGTCCTTGTAATGTAGGCACTTTGGGCAGGTAATAGAAAACTTCACAGTTACATTTGGGAGCTCTGGCCCTTGGTATGTAATTTCTTTGTGAATAAAATTACTTTGTGTTCTGAAACTATAGCACTAATAAAATTTACTCTTGTATATGATGAGCTCAACTTGGAGGGTAATGAACTCTTAGTCATAAAATACAGTCAAGTAAAGGCAAAAGACAAATTTATGCTTTGCTGTGCAAAGAACTGTGATTAAATGTATAAGGCAAAATATGTTTTAAAAGTACTACTGCATTCAGATCAGTCTTGTTTTCTCCTTAGCAGAGAATCCAAATCAAGTCAGTTATTGTATCAATATTGTGTTGGCTTTTTTCAGGTGACAGAAAAATTAAACCACAATGCACAGATCTGTTGTAATGCCAGCAAAACCCATTTCTATTGACATATCTTGTGCTGTATTTGTCAGGGATTATGGTCAGATGATCAGAGAGCTCAGGTATAGATACAAATTCTGTCACGGCTCTGACCTACTCTCACCTAAAATGGGGATGACTCTTATTTGCCACCCACCTCTGGGGAGCACTTCACAAATACGTGTTCAGACTGGTCAATGTGAAGATGAGATAGGGGCTGGTAGGTTTCATCCTGGATAGGACAGGACCTCACAAGGTCCCCCTTTACAGCACTGAGAGCTGCGGTAGGAGCTGTGCAAACTTCATGTTGCCAGAAAAGTAAAGCCAAACTTTATAGCTGAGCATCTGCATTTGATATTTATATATTTATTAAGTGACAGATACTTTCCATTATCATTTAAAAATGAATCTTTTTTACAAGAAGAAATTCTAACCCTTCAATGACTTAGTAACTGTGGAATTTAGGAGGGAATTACCATATAAAATCAGTCAAGTCTTTCCCCATTCTCGTGACTGCTCCAAAGTAAGGTGAAAGAGCCATAAAAGAGGAATGTCTATATTCATCTATCCCTAAAACTGACCTTGAAGAAACAGAGATGTAAATGTCTGTGTCCTCAGGAAGGACTTTTTATATTCCTGTAGTCACTTATCTGCTTTTTGTTTGAAAATTTGTTATAGCTCTGGGGATTTCCAGGAAAAGGCAGATATTTGGAAGACTGAAAAAAAAAATTACGGCCTAATTTTGAACTGCGTAGAAATGTGCTTACTTCTCCCATTAAAATTTTCTCTTTTTAATGTTGTTAGTTACTTTTTTGTCTATGGGTGAGATGTAAACAGAAACTTTCAGACTATCATCTCTAAAAATTTAATTAGTCTGTGTTTATAGTGCTTTCCTTCTGTGTCTACTTTTTAATCGTATTGATTAAATTATAAAACCCAAAGAATCATAAAGCATCAGAGATAAGAGAAAAAAATTACTAGGAAATCAATAAGCTATTGAGTAACATCTGCAAGTCATCCAAATGACCTTCCAGAATAACACCTAAGAGTTAGAATCTTTGTAGTCCAAATCTGAAATGGCCATAATGAAATGCAGATCTTGGAGGATAGATTTAATGAAATATAAATGTGTTGTAATGATTTATAAATCTTGTAGGACAGTTAATTTGCCACACAAATTCTAGCAATCTGCTAACAAAGATTTGGACAATTTTTGGTTTCTTGAGAATTTTTTTTGCCAATCACAGACTAAAATAATACCAAGGAGAACCAAATAGGGAAATATAAAGATTAATTTAAGAAATAATATAATGCAGAAAGGACAGAAGAACTGAGCAGACATAAAATCAGTAATGAAGTATATACAGTGGCAGTTTTTCATGAAATCTCTTAGGCAGCCACTAATCAGGCAACTCAAGATAGTAAAATGGGTGATTAGATTGTTTTGTCAATCACTAACTCAAAAACCAATGAAGTAGTTGGTGTGGTTGTTGCAGTTGCTTGTGGGGAGGAAAGAGCTGTGTCCATGGCAGGCCTGAAAATGCCTGGCAAGATGAGGTACCCTGGAGAGAGAACCCCAGAGGCTGCACGACACTGTCATGTTTCCATATTAGCCTTCAGCAGCTCATTTCGCTTCTTCTGAGACATAAAAATGTCAGAAGGGCTTGTGCTCCTCTGTGCCTGGCTCAGAAAGGGAGGGAGAGAGACTCAGAGTCAACAGTAAATGGGGTATTGGGTCTGACTTATAACTGCAGATGTAAGAGTCTATTTAAGCTACAAATTTTGAGCCTGAAGATGGTGATAAATGCAAAAAGCAGCCTTTCTTCAGGCCTGACCTGGAAAGTTTTGCATCTGTTTCACTCAAACTCCTAAAGTTGGCTTTAATGTAGTAGTAGTAGAAAGAGAAGTGGTGGGCTCTGACAAGATAAGGAGTGTGCAGCAGAGAGACACCTGCTAAAAGTCTTCACTTGTCAAATTAATGGAGCTTGAGTGAAAGACTTCTTTTAAAGAGTTGCATTTGTCTGCTTTCTCCTGTCTCTCACTCATTTAAGCAAAAAGAAAAAAGAAAATGAAACCCAAATGCCCAAACAAAGCCTAGCGTTTTGTGCCTAACAAAACAGATTTTGGCCAGTATCTGTGGGGATCAGTTGACTGCATTTGACTAAATTCTAGGATTTGGGGGCTGCCCATTTCAAATTTAGCACAATCAACTGGATTTTGCTGATCTTTGTTAGAAAGTAGTTATGTGGAGCATTTCTGCAGAGTACGTCTGTTTCTTGAATTCTAGAACAAAAATCCTCATTCAAAGAGATGATAAAACAAACAGCCCTGAGCAAAAGCATGAAATGGATTAAACAGAATGAAGTTTCAACTTGTGCAAGAAGTAAATTTCAGTGGAAATGGACAGAATTAAAATGCTGAAATTGTTAATAGCAAACCCATACATTTTGCGCAGTGCTCTCCTAGTCCTGCAGGAACTGCTCTGAGAAAGATCTTTCCCTTTCCTTCTGAAAGTTCTGATGGCTTTGTTGTTGAAGCAGGTAATTTGTCACCTTTATATGTGTGTCAGGTTCAGCAGATAAACCCTGTTGTTGCTGGGTTTTATTTTCCATGTGATAACTCTGCTGCCGTATCAAATACTGCTAAGCACTGTAATGCAGGAGGTGATTCTGGGGCTTTTCCTATTTATAAAATGTCTCTCATCTAAAGGGTAATAGCTTTTGGGAAAACAGGAAGATACTTAGATTCAGTAGTGGATCTCAGGCATGTGGCTTTTAAAGCAGTGTATCGTGGAAAATATGAAAATGAGGGTACTCATACCTCACATGTCAAGATGTAACTGCTAATTACTTTTACCATCTTACTTTAGAAAGTGTTGTTGAGCAGATGTTTTCTCATATAGCCATGCCCACATTATATCCTTCCCATCTTATATTTGCCTACAGTCTTCGTATTTCTCTGCTGGATTGAAAGAAAATCCTTCCTATTCCTCAGAACTGTCCTGCCTGTGGATGTCCGATGTGCTTTAAAGAGCCCAAAGTCACAAAGCACTCAATGAACCAGGACCCAAATGTTGTAGTCTGTGTATGCTTAGCCAAGAATGAATCTCTGAATGTTTTCTTGTGTTGAATCTCTAGGTAACATCAGGAACACTGAGAAACTGAGCTATGATAAACAGCACCAGTATGAGATAATGGTGACAGCTTTTGACTGTGGGCAGAAACATGCAACAGAAGATGTCTTGGTACGAGTTAATGTCAAACCAGTGTGCAAACCAGGCTGGCAAGGTAAGGTTTAATAGCTTATCTATTTTAATTTTTTATTTAAATCTCTTTTCTTTGGTGTTTTCCCTCTACCTCGCAGTAAGGAAAGTAGGGTGCTTATTGCATGGGTGTGGAAAACTGCTGCTATTTCTTATGCCTCATTCCAAGCCTGCTAACAAAGTGGATGATAATCCCACATTTGTTTCCATTTGCCATGTTTCTTTTCTAGGCAGAACAAAGAGCAGACCAGACAAAAAGAAATAAGACGAATTTCAATTCTAGTAA
The DNA here is from genome assembly GCF_965178545.1 of Coloeus monedula. Classification (NCBI taxonomy): domain Eukaryota; kingdom Metazoa; phylum Chordata; class Aves; order Passeriformes; family Corvidae; genus Coloeus; species Coloeus monedula. The sequence goes on from NC_138790.1 coordinate 6,820,483, forward strand.
GTTATTTTATGAGTCAGAGTGAACATACTGGAAGGATAAAAAAAAATGCTGCTGATTTGCCACTCTCCTACTATTCCCTTAAAGAACACTTTTGAAGCCACCATAGCAAGGTACTTTTGCCATGTGAGCTGGAGTTGTTCAGGTTATCTTGTTCCAGGTTCAGGATTGGCTTTCATGGCATGCAGGAGCAAAGGCGCCCTCACTGGGAGTGATAAGCATTTTTAGAGCTGATTCCTGTCTTTACATTGAGACATTTCAGTAGGAATTGATTTTCTAAAAAGGCTGTAAGGATCTACACTCTGTCTGGAATGGAGAAAACCCCAGCTGACAATGTACTGGGAAGATAGATATGCCACTAATTATTAGGAATTAAGATGAAAATGAGGGCTGGATTATATACAAACCAACTGGATGTGGCCACATTATGCAGGTGTCATTCAGGACTAACTTGACCTTCATAACTGTAATTTTTAAACATAATGATTGAGAAAGAAAAAATCAGTTTGGCTGTTGTACTTAAAGGTAAATTTGCAGGTTGGCATTTAGAAGAAAAAAAGGTTTTCTTTGTAAAATGAGAAGCCCTGGTCTAGAGGAGTTTGTAATGAAATGTCTGCAATAGCAGGATTCCATTTCCACAGGCCTCACTTGGAGCAGAGCCACACTTCAGTTTTTTGGGATGTACTAGTACCCAAGTACTTTGAATACCATTTTTGTTAAAAAAAGTACACAATACCTGTGAACTATTTCCACATTTTCTAACTGATCTTACTGTTCAAGTGATTTATTCTATAAAACTAATTATGGTCTCTTTACACTGGAAAAATGTTCTGTTTCCATTTTATGGAGTTATCTCAGATAAATTAAGTACCCCCAAATTAGCTTGGGATTGGTATTAAGATGGGTGCAATTGTTGATTATATTTTTTCATTGCTATAATTTTTTGATTTAGGTATTTTATTGATTGAATAAGTTTTGCAAAGGTGGTAATGGTGCGTTTGTATTTCCCACTATTGTCATAGTTACTTTGTAGTTCAAACCATTATAGGAGAGATGGTTATTACTGGTCCTATCAGGTGGGTTTAGACACTTGGTGACCAATAAAAGTAATTGAAAAAACCTCACATCAGGTTTGGTTGGGGTTTGAGGGGGTTTTTTTATGCTTTGTTCATGTTATTTGTATGTTCTATCTGTCAAACACGTGGCTGCTTCACCTCACTGGCACATGCCCAGGCCAAGGAGCACAAAGTGCAAGGGGATGTCTCCTATTCAGGGTAGAAGGTCTTTAGGCAAATAGCTGGGTAGACAGGGCTTCAGTTCTTAATTGCTAAGTCATTAATTGTAATTTGAAAATGTGCTGCAACACAATACTTCCAGAAATTTATACATTTCTCCTAATGAGACTTTTTTATGCCTATTTATTTTTAAAGGTGGAGAAATTCATGTAGGTGCTGCTGTTTTCCAGTTTGAGCCAGTATCTGTAAAAATAACCTGTTTCTAGGGATAAAAATAAGATCAAATAAGCAAAACTTTCCAAGAGTATTTCTAGTAGTTAAAGAGGAAATCTGGAGACTAAGAATAGAAGATATTTAGAGTGTTCTTTCTTCCCTGTGTCTGTTGCTCTGTGACCTCCCCACAAAGGGGCAGCCAGCAGGTTTGCTCCATCTTCTTTGAAATAATGCTATATTTGTAAAGATTGGATGACTACAGGAAGTAAAATAATGGGAGGTTTTTGACAGAAAAGAGGAATATTCTGAGTCTTTGGTTATAATAGAGATGTTGCTAAAATACATGATTTTTTTTTCTTGTTCTTCAGTGTTATCTTGAACAAACAAATACTTGGAATTTCAATTTATGGTATTGGCACTTAGTTCCTAAAAGTTAATGGCTTTTGTAATTTGAAATATTGTGCACTTGTTTATGTAACTATCATGAATAGAGATAGTAGTAGTCTAACACAAATTCAGTATTAAAACTTTTAGTGCAGCAAAATTCAGTGTAGATGCCCTTCAAACAACCTCCACTCTGCAGGGCTGGGACTGGGAAGAAGAATAGGCTTATGTAAAACAATTCAAGATTATTCCTGTTTCTTGAGGCCAGCGGCACGGGACTGACATGTGACAGAGCAAATAAGGCTGCACAAGCCAAGGTGCTTTCCTTTAATCAATATTCCCTTGGGCTGATAGAATTGAAGACTTCATTAAATCTAGGAGCTGCTTCCCTGCTCTCTGATGATGGACATTAATACACAAGCAGCCAGATCCCCACACAGACATTGTCAGCAAACAAGCCTCCTCTCTATTAAGAGGCTACTTTAGAAACAAACTTGACCCGAGCTGACATCAAACTATTCTGAGCAGATCACTCTGGAGTGTTACTTGTGTCCTGAGCAAGCTAAAAATGTAAATCAATGAGCTGAATTAATTCCTAATCAGTTATTTTAATTGGAAATTCTCATTAGTGAGTTTTGTCAAATGACTTCTATAGCTGTGCTACAAAATCTCTTCATGCCAGCTGTGTTTTCATGTCCCTGATTTCCAAGCAATGGTGTGACCATGTCCTCCTAGGTAGGTAAAGGACTACATTACCAAGAAAAGCTGGATGATGATGGTACTCCTGACATCATTATGGCTCGATCTGCAGTTGAAGATATTTTGATTTTTGGTTTAAAACATTTTAAACACAATTAAGGGGTTTCCATCCTAAGCAAAAACCTGTTATCTTCAACACCTTCCCCAGGTTCTGTCCCTCCCTCCAGGGCTCTGCCTGATTTCAGTTCTGCGGACACAAAGCGCACACTACACTTTTTCCTGGGGATTCATTTGCAGTGTGGTTCGTTTCACTGCAGTTGTTTTAATGTCACAAATACTGATTTCTGTAAAGTTGCATCTTCCTTATTCAAAGCAGGGTGGGCAGACTTGTGGCAACATAGTACTAAATATCCATAAAATATTTTCATTAAACAGCGTGAGGTGAAATGTCCTGCAATCTAGACCAGGTTTCCTTTAGTTCATTTATGATCTTGTAATCTCCTTTTGTCACATTTCTGCTACTTCCAGGAACAGTTTTCACAAAACTCTTACTGTTCCCCCATAGTGGGATAACAAATGGAAATGAAATATAAAATAATGTGCTGAAAGATGCAAGATAGCAGAAAATTGAAAACAATTATTCCTGTACCAGGCTCTCTCGTGAGTGATGTACTGTGTGGGGAGAAAAAGAGTTTAGCCTCAAAAAAGAAAGGGCAGAATCATGAACCCACAAACTTAAAAAATATGTTTTGAGACTGTTAGAGGTCTGCTCAATTTTTGGCAATTAAACCACAAGTGAGGTTGCTCCCTAAAATGTAGTTGATTTCAGACAGAAAATCATTATTAAAAGAAAAAAGCTTCTCTAAAGCAACTGGCTGAATACCCCAGGAAAATTTCAGAGAACTCTGCTCTCCTTAAACCAACAGGGGAGGCTGGCTGTGCTTCTGGGGAGATGAGCGTGGAGCAAAGACAACAGTCCAAAACTCAAAAGTTGCTTTGTCTCCCCTCATGAAAGAAGACTTTTTTTCTATGCCAAGTTTTATATGGCCTTGCATAAGCAATGGTGACTAACCTGCAGTTTAACAGACGATTAGGACTCTGAATAGAAAACAGGATTTCACAGCATCTAGCCTCAAGTGTTTTACCAATCTGAAAAGATTTCTTACATTTATCTTCCACGGTCTGTGAACCCATATGCATCCACACCCAACTACCCAAGAAAGAGAATGAGGTTGAAGTTCTTTAAAAATTCATCTTAAAAGAGATAGTCCTGAAAAATTCAATTGCTTTCATATAGTTTTGGCTTAAAAATAGTTCTGAAATACAAGCTTCTCTTTGTTTATTCGCCTAATAGAGTATAAAAATATTTAATAAAGGTAGTTAATGTATCAAAGATATTGCATATAATTTCTTTTCTAAGGCATGTAGGGCTCACTAAGGTGACCTGGGCCCTTGCTACCACCAAAAGGCACATGCCTACCACCTTTTTAAGGTTGAATAGTCATTCAGAGGCTGTGTGCAGTCACATCACTCTGCTCTTCCTGCTGAAATAAAATCCTTCTTTTGTGCAGAGAAGGGCAGGACCTGCTATTTCAGCAGCAGAGTGATCTTACATCGCTTCTGAGTCAACATTCCTCAGAGATGCTGTTTGCAGTAGCTGCTGAGTGACTTCAGAATGGTTTTCATGGGGGCTTTCTACTAAGATCCAATTACTGAGGAAAACCAAAACCATACTGGCTTTCATTCTGCCAGTGCTTTTAACAAGGAGGAATATGAGTACTAAGGCAATTGATTATTTGGAAGAGGGTGGTCAAGTGCAGAAACCTTGCTGATGAGAATAATATTCCTAGTCTTCCGAAGCAATTTTAGAAGGCCAAATCTTTTCTGCACTAAACATAAATCAACTTGTATTTCACTTGTGCACATACCTACCAGCTCAAAACACCATCCTTGTGTTGTCTTAGCTGTAAGATATTCACCCATATTTTTATACATGAAATTTATTGTGAAGCAGGGAGTCTTTATGCCAGTCTAGACTTGGCACTGCTGTGCATGCATTAGCCATACATCCTTCAACCAGGGTAATCAGAATGAAATACTTACATTCAGCTGTTAACTTGAATGGCACAGTTTTAGTAGAAAACCCAGTTTAAATAACCACTCCAGACATTTGAAAATTAACTGAACTCCTGAACACTACCGAGTTTTGAGCTTAAAATTTACATAAGTCCATATTTGTTTTTGTACTTGTATCAACATTTTTTTTACTTTTCTTTGACTACCAGACATATTCAGAGAAAGCAGTCATGCGTGTTCCAATCTAATTTTTAAGATATGCCCTCAGTAAGTTCTGTGTCTGCATTATAGCTATATACTTCTGCCCTGCGCACTCCAGGTCCTTTCATGTGTCTTTTTACCATGGCCTCTTACTGAAAACACAGTGCTTTATACATTCCAAGACTGCCTTTCTTTTGCCTGGCTGTATCAGACTGGTGGCTCGTGGAAATGCTGTTCTTGTCTTAATGGAAATCAGCTCTTTTTTCCATTTGTTGTTTTTCACTGATTTCTCAGCAGTTTGCTGAAGTTCCTGAATTTCTATCATTACTGCTAAACACTATTTCTGTAACACCAGTTCTCAAGGTCATCTTATTCTATGCTTAGGATATCCTCTTTCTAGATTGACTTCTAGTGTGGCACTGCTTTCTTTTCCCTTCACTGGCAGCAGTAACTAACGTGGTCCTGGTCTTGTGCCAAGACTGCAAATGGAAATATCAAATAACACTCCCAAGGCAGACTCACAGGGATCATTACCAGTTAGTTCCCTGTGTACCACGAACTTCACATTTTCGGAGTAACCCATTATTGCCCTCTCTGCAGGCTGTTCTGCTTATCTGTGAGGACTGAAATACTGAAGTCAGTCTTTTCCATTCTTAAGTGATAGAAAACCCCCATTCATTTTCGATTTATGTAACTAGATTCTTATTTCCATAGACCTCTGTGGAAGATAACTCCTTTGTTCATATTTCTGCATTTTCAACTACAAAAATAATCTTTTCTTTTTTGAATTTTCACTGCAAGATCCTCTTGAGCTTTACTGGGGAAATTATAATTTCATTGAGAAGTTTCTTATCTCTGAGATGCAGCTGACAGCATCTTTCCATTAACATTTCCTCTGCCCAAAATTTAAAGCACTACAGGATATCCAGTTAGGTTTGAAGCTTTTCTTTATGATTTTTTTTTTCTTTGCACGTAAAAAGTTCCACATATTCTTAGACCTTGGGCTGAGAAATTGAAGACTTTCCACACGAGTTATGACACAGTCAGTTCATTGATTTGGATAACTACTCCATGCAGTGTTTCAGAGTCTGTCTTTTAGAATCTGAGAAGCACTTTGCAGACTCTCCAGTAGAGACATTAGAAGTCTGTGACCAACCCAAACCTGGCAACAAGGTTATTTCCTGAAGGAAAGCAAGCAAAGAGCCAGTTGTAGTAACAGCGCCGGCAGAGCCTTCATCACCCAGGGCCAACCCCTCACCCTGCTGAGGGGAGCAGGGCAGACCCAGAGAAGGGGGCCAGGCTCAGCCAAGATGCCAGATAACCCCTCATGGTGAGGAGGTCCCAGGAAGTGGATCCATGGATGAGGGTTGGGGTCAGGTCACTGGGCAGGTCCACAGTGATGAGGCTCTGTCAGGCCAGAGCAGCAAGTTGCTGGGCTGGCTCCTGGATCAAGGAAACCTGTGGCTGAGCCAGACCAGCACCTGCAGCCCAGCCTGATGGGGCTGAGCTTAAACAGAGCTCCAGGCCCGTGGGGGCAGATGGAGGCCCCAGGTGAAGCTTCTGGAGGTTCATTAGGGCTTATTGGTACCCTTGGGGCTCTGACACTGTGGGAAATACATTATTGAAATGCAATCTGACAACAAACAGTAGCTTAACTGTGCTGTTGTTTCATGGTTTTAAGATTCTTATATGTTTATTTCACATAATTAGGCACCATTAGAGCTGGGAACTTTTTCACTTGATGGAAGTGGGTCAGTAGGTCAGGCACAACAGTTATTCCATTAGGGTTCACCAGCTCCTGTAGCAGCAGCCCTTCCACTGTCCTGTACTGAGCACAAATTTTTGTCTCCTTTTTGTTTGTCTTTTTAAAACTACCAACATGCTGCAGAAGGAAAAGGAGTATATGAATGTTTGTTTATGCTTTGAGATGCACACTCCAGTCTCTTAGCAAACCATGGTATCGTAGCAGAGCTTTGGACATTAATTTGAGTTTTCTCTTCGCTGTGGAAACCCTTTAACTGAGTCAGACCTGATTCTCATTTCCTTAACAAGTCACTCATCTTATTTCACATAAAAAAGACACCAGAGTAACCTTTGGCCAAGTCTCCAGCCTACATAAACAGCACAGATATGAGGATGCTGCAGAGGAAACAGAAGAGATACCAATTACACTGCTCTGGGAACCTTCCATTCCAGCAATTACGTAGGGATGCTGCAGAGGCTCACTAACAGCACCACATAAATTTTATCTTGCATTTAGCTGCCAAGATGCACATCTTCAGTGCAACAGGAGAGAAGTTTTGCATTTCATTGTGTTACAATTATCTTTAATTACATTGCTGTTGTTTTTAACCATGAGATGGAATCAAAGTTTACGGCCACACACATGTAGGAGACATGAATCAGATCATACCTTCTCTGCACGATCTCTTTCAAGGGAAAAAATCAGATTAAATCCTTGTTAGTGTTGTCTAGCATTAGAAATTAATTAAAGTATAAAACATGGATCACAAAGACAGTACAGAAACCCTTAAGTTTAGAGATCAAGGAAAGTCTTTACATTATCCTGCTGTTAAAAGGAAAATTTGTTTAGTGCATTGGGATTTACTTTTAAAGGCTCAAACTGTTACTGAAGTTTGCTCCATTTTGATCTTGTGATAGTTTGAGGGTCTCAGAAACCAAGATCCAGGTTTACATAGCTGCTTTATAATTGATGAAATCTGAACCACAAGCTTGATATGGTGATATTCGCACTCTAGTGTTGTATTGTAGGGATAACCCAGCTAGGGCTGTCTTGCAATGTCTGGAGTAGCTTTATGCCACAAATGACAAGCAAAAGCCCGTTGAATTGTAAAATCCAAACAGAGGCTGCAGGACTAAACAGTCCTAGTTTTATCCAGACTTTCCCCCTGGGATTAGTCTTCTACCCTGACAGTGTTTACTTTCCTAAGTTTGCAGTGTAACATGGTGCTGTAGCAGGACTTGTGTCAGGTTTGTGTCAAAGGAGGAGCTATGTTGGTTGGGTTTAGCTAATCTAAGTGCAACCTGCCAGTTCAGGTGGGATTATATATCTAAACAAATATGGAAAACATTTAAATTCAGAGGCTTTTGCAGACTCAGGTTACATAAGACTTTTCCTCTGAGTCACTTCCAGAGGAAATGAAAAAGTGCCATCACATTCCTGAAGGAAGGTGCTGATCTTTTGAGGAAGTCCAATATGGGATGTTATTCTGGGAGAAAGCAAAATAATGATATTCATCCTATTCAAAATTAAATTAAAGACTTGGGTTACTCTCACAATAATTTCTTCACGCTGTGACTGCCACTTATTGTTGCTTTTTCCAACTCTGTGCACTTCCCAGTGTTGTTGCCTGTACTGGTGGTGAGATCCAGAGGGTGCTGGCCTCAGCACAGCTCTGGGATGCTGAAGTGCTTGGGGAGCAGGTACTATGGAAATAAGCCAGTTGTTTCTTATCAGAGCTGTCGCTGCCTTTAGGGACTGTTCTGTCATCATAGGATTGTGACCTACTCCAGTATTCCTCACACCTGCCTGGGAATGCCTCTGGCACGGAGAGGGACATCTTGGTGGAATTCCTAAATCTGCACTAAGTCAGTGAAGGCAGTGGTGGTAGGATGAGGATTGGTCTGTGATGGTGCAGTGGACCAAAGTACAAAAACACTGGTTCAAGTCTAGTTGATGTTTTACAATTTAGGGCTGAGATTAATGTGAGTGATTTAGGGGGGTGCAGGGTTTATGATCTCTGGGTACAAATTCCCACTTCTGCTAAGCTGAAAGGTAATACTGTGAAACAAATACCTCTTCTAGTTCTTGTGGCAGAAACAGGGGGCTCCCATTATTCTTCCTAGTGAGCAGTGGCATTTTATATGGTGTGGGTTTTGTAGGACATTCCTCGTAGAGCTGGAGGTGAGCATGCAGCTGCAGATACCTTGTAGTTTGTAATTTAGTCACATCTCTCATCCACTAATGAATATTTTGTATGAGTGCTGGTTCATTTGGTATAACTGAGAAGTGAAAATGTGGCTGAAAGCTGCTGAAATATCAGAAAGTCTTCAGATATATATAAAAGACTTAATTTTTTCCCTTTTGGGTGGAGGAATATAATGCCTGAACTGGTGAATAAGATAATAAACATCAGTAATTCATATGTTACTAGTTTTCATAAAACTATTTTATTTTTACGTGAAGTACCTTGGAAGAATTTGCTGCTGTTGTTCTATTGGAAATGTGTTAACCTCAAATTTCTGCAATGGAGAGGGAACAGAAACCTATTATTGTAATGCTGTCCCATATATGATACTTGAAATTCTAATGGAACTGTTTGAGCTGACAATTGCAGAGAAATATGCAATACTGTAGATCAAATCTAACTTAATATGGAAAAAATGGAGTGAATTACCTGAAAATTACAACTGAAATAGCAACTCAGTTATGTGTGCACAGGTAGTCATGTACTCATGGTTGTCATAGTCACGATGTACAAGTCCTAAAGATTTTAGTGAAAAAAGATGCTAAACATACTTTCAGAATGTTCCAGAAAGTCTCATTTTCCTCTTGATAACAAAATGCTGCACGATTACCAGTTGGGTTATGTCAGGAAGAAGATCTGAGAATTTTGAAATGCAGACCAGTGATTGTAGCATCTTTGCCAGGACGCTGGACTGATGACTGCCTTACACTTCAGTGTTCACATTGGACGTTCTGACTTTTTTGTAAATGTTAAATACAGTTTAAGACAGTGGGAGAAAGCACCATTTTTCAAGCTTTCTGAAAATGAGATCTATTGGAAAACACCAAGCTCCTTCACCTACTAAAACCATATTTATATTTGTATCTACTCTTAGTTTTCCTTCCACTGATATTTAGAAAGAATGTCTCTGTCCATTTGCTTCCAGAGATTTTGTTGACTGCTAGGACCTAGAACTTTTCCATTTATGAAGTCTTCTTTTACCTAGAAAGATTTGAACTTGTTAGAGCAACGAGGGGAAGGGCCATAAACATGGCCAGAAGGCTGGAGCATCTCTCATGTAAGATCAGACAGAGAATTGGGGTTGTTCAGTGTGGAGAAGGTTTCAGGGAGATTTTGCTGAGGCCTTTCTTTAGTGCTTAAAGGGGGCTTATAAGCAAGACAAAAACATTTTACTGAGATCTGTAGTGACAGGACAAGAGGCAACAGCTTTAAGTTGGATTTAGATCAGATATAAGAAAGAATTTTTTTTTCCTAGAAGGATGCTGAGGCACAGCACAGGTTGCCCAGAGAAGCTGTGGATGCCCCATCCCTCAAGCTGTCTGAGATCAGACTGGATGGGACTTTGAGCAACCTGGTTTAATGGAAGGTGTCCCTGCCCATGGCAGGGGGATGGACTAAGAGAGCTTTGAGGATCCCTTGCAACTCCAGCCATTCTGTGACTTGATGAAAACACGAGCTGTAAAGACAGCTAAAATACACGTTTGTAATTACTGCTGCTTGTTTGGGTTTTCTCTGAAGCGTGTTGCAAACACCATAATTAATTGGATTTCAAACATTAAATGCTTCAGTTGAGCAGCACAGGGGTATGTGTGGCACAAACAGGTGGCTGCCTAAGGCAGGAGATTGTTTAACTGCTGTGGGCTGTGAGGCGTCTGCATAAGCACGGATTAGTCAGATCTGGCTGGAAGCACAAGTCATCCTTTCAGCTGGAACTTCCTGTCATTAATGCTTCACAAAATTAGGAAGATGTTCAAAGACAAGTGGCACTACAGAGGTGTTACATTAGACTGACGTGTGTAGCCTGGTTCTTGGAGGTATTTGTTCTTACCACAACACTGTGAAATCTGACCAAATTGGGTACAGCAGACACCTCCTCCGTGTAGAGCTGGCTTGTAGTCTGTCACGGGAACATGGACACCGGAGCTCCAGACTGACACCAATTAGCACTTCTTGTCAGGAGATGTGTGTAGCCCATGCTTGTGTGACTCAACCAGCAGCAGTGTTACTTAGTTGAGCCTGACTCTCTTAGAAAAACAGGGCCAAAATCCAATTTTTTTAGGACAGTAGCTTATTGCTGCCAACTTCAGGAACTCTTATTTTTGCCTTAGACAGTGACCTTTGAGAACAATATGTCATTTAAAATTATATAACTCCCTTCCCTTTTTTTACTCACTATTGGATCTTGTTGTTTTTATTTGTTTGTTTTTCCAGACTGGAACAAACGGATTGAATACAGGCCTGGCTCTGGCAGCATACCCTTGTTTCCCAGCATCCATCTAGAAACGTGTGATGGACCAGTGTCCTCAATCCACACCACCATTGAACTGCAGACCAATTACATTGGAAAGGGCTGTGATCGTGAAACCTACTCAGAAAAATCTCTGCAGAAATTATGTGGTATGAATATGGTTTTCAGTTGACATAATAATGGGGGTTTTTTTCCAGACAAAGCTCCAGTTCCTTGTGACCTGTAAGCATTCAGCACTTGGATTTAGCTCAGCTGGTTCACCTTGGATTGTAGCAATGAAAATGGAGAGAGTGGTGGTATTTGACAGCTGCTTCATTCTTCTTTTCCATTTTTTCTCTCTATTTCATACTGTCTCCCTGCCTTCCTTTATTTTTTTTCTCTCCTGATCTTGTTCCCTTCCCTATTTTTCCTTCTTCCTCATTCCACATCTTTTTGCTTCTTTCTTCCCTCTGCTACAAATACTGGTGTGACAATGTAGTGAGATTTCCAGTGTAGATTTGCCATCACAGGAATACCATAGGATTTGAAGGGAATCTCCCTGTTGTGTTTGTCCTCCTGACTCAGCTTTCTGTTTTGCTGCTCAGTGCTGTGCCAGAGGACAAACAACCAAAAAGTGGAAGAGTATTTTGGGAAATCATTTGAGCAAAAATATTTAAGAAACATGAATTTCAGATAAGCGCTGACCTCATGAAGAAATATTTCCTAATTATTTTCCTCCCTTTTTGTGCTTTTTGATAACTTGGTGTAAAAGGCACAAATCAGTTTGGAAAGGCAGATTAAATACTTGAAGATACTGCTGCATTTTTTTGAGACTTCAAGATTCTGTATCTGGCAAAGCAATGGCCACACAATAACGCCTTTATCTTTTGAGATCAGCTATCTGTCCTGCTCCTCTAATATCCTATCTTTAGAGTCCTCCTCTGAAGCCTGGATGGTGTGGACATTGATTCTTATCTTCTCCAAAATGTCTCTTTGCCTGGCCCCTATCTCAGCTACAGTAGCAAGTGTGTAATTTTTTTCCCATTTAAATGCATGGATTTTGGTTTGGGGTGCTCTGGTGTAGGGCTTACCTTTGCTCTGATAACCACACAGTAGTGCTGCAGATACATTAAGATCAATACACTAACCTTTAAGAAATAACTTTTGTAAATGAAAAATTTCAGTCAGTGTTACTAAATTATTAAAAATGGAGAAGCAATCTCCAGGGGAAAATAGTTGGCAGTTTAAATTATCAGTTATCAGTGGAGATGGAGAAAGGGAGGTAAAGGCGAGTGGGAGTAGTAGCATTGTCATAAAATCTGAATGTTTTCAACTTGAAAATTGCTTAGTTAAGATCACAGAAACAATCATGACTTTGTGTGTCTTTATCCAACTGCCTGGGCTCTAGAAGAGCAGATGAAAACCCATCTGCCCCAGTATGCATCTTAATCGTGTTAATGACATTAAATCTGAGAGGCTGAGCAAGGCTTGATTTCATAAAGTACTAGAATTTTAATAAAAATAAATATGTTATAGCCAAAGTTAAATACTTTTGCCTCCTCTAAGAACCTGCACTGGCAGCCAAAAGAACATTGCTTTGTGCTGTTACAGACCTGAACTCCAAATGGCACAGTCACTCAGTGCAGATCACTATGAACAAGACCTAAACCACGAAATTATTACCTTGAAATCAAACACTGGTAGCAGCTGTATCCAACATTATCATTTCAAAGTGTAGGGCTGAAAGGAGTTACCTTCAGCTGGTATAAAATTCCTCAGATGAGGAAGGTTGTGCAAACTCTAAGGGGTTCAGTTTGCAGAGTGTGGCTTGACTGCCTCACCTGCTGACACTTGAGTAGAAAAGAGAATTACAAGAGTTTCTCAGGTCTGTCAGGGCCATTGTGGTGGCTGCAGGCAGCTCTGGGCCGTGGACAGATGTCACTGCTGAACTTCAGCTTTTGCTCAGCACATCTGTGAAGGAACAGAATGCAAAGCACTTGAGAAAATAGATAGGAGTGTAAGAGTGTATGTAAATAGGGGGAAAATTCTCACTGAGGAAAGAATTTGGGTTTTTTGTCCAAGTTTTCTGTATCTTCATAGAGAGCAGACATAGTAGAAACTTGTAACAGGACTTTGATAAAAGGGTTGTAAGTGACAATGTGCTTTACATGAGAATTGCTTTTAGCCTGGCCTGTACTTTGCTATTTAGTATTTATTACCATCCTTAATGTAGAGAGAACTCTTATGAAAGCAGGTTAAATTATTTCTGGAAATCAGTTTTCTCCCAGAAATTGCCTTATTGTAATTAATGGCTGGATGATAATATCCTTTGAAAAGGAAGAAAACCCTGAATTTTTTGTCCAGTGAAGCACTGTGTGATTGCAGAGTGCAGAACTGAGCACTCACAGACAGCTCTGCACCATGTAGAATGCAAGGCTCTCTGTGTGTAATTAAAGATCCCATTTATAAAGCCTGTGCTCATTTCTTCATTTATCTGTTGGAAATCTGGAGAAGGCAGATGCTAAGGAGGGTGAATTAAAATTCATTTTTTAGATGACAGAAAGTTGAAGTTTGCTTTTCTTAACCCAGAGATCTGCACTCCCTTGGACGGTCAAGGTGGGCGGCTTAAATGATTAAATTGCACTCAAGTCATTTTAAAGTCAAGGAATTATTAGTGTTGTGCCTCAAAGCATTTTAGTAAGCATTCTTTCACCTTGTCACCTGACAATAATAAAAAGTATAGACTGTCTAAAAGATGCCATTTGGACTGCAAAAACATAGAATAAACCACACTAAAAGAAATATAGGTTAAGGAGCCTAAAATATAGTGGAAAGATGGCTCTGGTGCTGTCTCCTTTCCCTCGAAATGTAGGTAAAACAGAAAATAATGGGATTGCTAATTCTCACATGTGGCAAATGGGAAACTGAGTCAGGGCAACACTGAGTATCAGACTCAAGGCCCTGCTCCAGCTAAGATCCTGCCCTCTCTCTGTTATCCTGGGTGGTGCAGCATTGCAAGAAGCTCAAAGAAAGTTGCTGATCTGATCAAGAAGTACAATTAGGGCTGGGTGTTATTTGGATGATTTGGTTGTAGCTAAGCCAGCAGTCTGGTCCCTCAGCAAGCAGCATCACTGTGTGCTTATCCTGGCACAAAGTTTGGAGCCCAAATGTGCAGGATTGGGAGAGGAGGTGGGGCCAACTGCATAAATCACTTGTGAAAATAAACACTTTTATATGCAAGAGGTGCCTCAGGGATCTCAGCCCAAAACTGAGCTTCATGCAGCAGTTCCTGCATTGTTCTGGAAGCATTTTTGGGAGAAAAGGGCATCAGGCACTACATTTTGGAAGAGCACTGATGCAATGATAAGGCTGTTCTGGGAACACCTCCAGACAGATCCTGTCTGCATTGTTTCAGGTCTGTCTCTGTACACGGCTGAGCAGCCTGGGACTCTGGCTGGATTTATTAGGATAGAAAAAGCATGATTTAGTCCAGCCAAGTCTCCCAAGCACATAATCCAATGGTTTTTCTCAGGGCAGGATTAAAACACACTAACAGGATGAGATTCCAAACTTAGCCATAAATCTCCATACAAATATGGGCAGATAAAGTGGAACCTGTTGAGCTTGGTGCTGGTTACACAAATGCTCTTGCACAAGCCTGACCTTAAGTTGGGTAAATAAGGTAATTTACCTGAGCACTCTGCTGAGTTTAACTAGCAATATGGAAGTGTTCGAGGCCAGGCTGGATGGGCCTTGAAGGTGCCCCACCTATGGCAGGAGCATTGGAACTGACTGATCCTTGAGGACCCTTCCACCCCAAACCATTCTATGATACTCTGACCATGAGAAAATTGCATTTTGGAGTGTATCCTTGGATTAATTCTAATAGAAAAATAGATATTTCCAAATGTTTGTGGCCAGAGTAGATAGTGAGGGGTGAAGCTTCTCTGAGCTCATAATTTAACTAAGACAACCATGTGCCCATTTAAAAATGTATTTTCTTTGATATAAACCATGGTACAAGGTATTTCTGTTCCTTCTGGAAATTTAAAAAACTGAATATAAAAATTAGTTCAGAAGGAAAATGAGTGAGAAAATAATGATTTTGCTTGTGTCCTGTGCAAATAATTTTATTTTTAGTGATTGAATTAAAGAAGAAAAAAAAATTGATCCCAAATTGTGCCATCTGGATAAATTGAGTTTGATGTATTCCTGTTGGTAACATCTCTGTATTAAGCAATGCAGTGTCGTGTATTATTCAGAATTTAAAATATCACTTCAAAATAGCCTCATTTTACAGTAATAAATTTTAGAGGACAATCCAAGACATTCAGTTACAGAATAATGTGAATGTTTCCAAATCATTACTATCATACTTTTTGTTTAAAGTCCATATGATACAATTCTATACACTCTTGGTTTAAAATTCTGCATACCTGCAGAGATTTGGGATCTTTTATCTCTTCTTGGATGGTGAAGGCAGAATATCTTAGCAGGGGATTTTTTATGCTGTCACGGTTTGCTCACTATTTTGTTACTTGGCAAAGCAGCAACAGGAACACAAAGATTCTTGGAATTGTATTTCCTTAATGCTAAATGCTGTCTTTCACCAGTAGGTAAATGCTCTGGGTAGCTCCTTACATGTTTTTAATAGTGCCTGGCAGCTGTTAAGCTGTAAGGAAACATAGAGCTGTGAAGAACTGTGCTATTTTATCAGACCTTGGCACCACGGTGTTTTCCGTCTCGGTCTATCATTAAAGAACATGTGGAGTTACAACCATCAAATATGTACCAGAAACCAGCACTGAAATGATATTATCTGGTCAGGGTGAATCCCCCCTGTGAATTGACATTCCTACCAGAGTTATTGTGGATATCCATGCCTGTCTGCTGGACACTGTGTGGCCTGTCCTGCACTCCTCCCCACCATGCTGTATTTTACCGCACGTTATCCCCACCTATCTTCATGCTGTCAGGGAGGGAAGATAAATGCAGAAAATTTGTTTTGACTCTTAGCAGATCTTGAAACAGCTGAAGAAATGTCATTAATGAATTTCAGAAAATAACGAACATTTCTGAGAAAGGTAGCTTTACATTATTTTTTATAGTTTCCTGTGCACTACATTTAATCTAGAAAACTCTTTCTGGTTTACAATGGTTGGTATTTTATAACATTTCAGTGATTTGGCTTTGAGGCTTTAGGGCCACTTGGGTAGTAAAATAGTCTAAAGAGTGTGAATCAGAACCCTGGCCTATATTAATATAATCTTCACAGCTTTTTCATTGGTCTCTCATCGTGTTATTCATGATATGTGATTTGCAGGAGCTTCCTCAGGTGCCATTGACCTGTTACCATCTCCCAGTACAACAACCAACTGGACAGCTGGGCTGCTCATGGATAGCAATGACATCATTTTTAAATTTGATGGAAAGCAAGGAGCCAAAATCCCAGATGGAATAGTCCCGAAAAATTTAACTGATCAATTCACCATCACTCTGTGGATGAAACATGGACCTAGTCCTGGGTTAAGAGCTGAGAAGGAGACTATTCTCTGCAACTCTGACAAGACAGGTGAGTCTGTGTATGGAAAAGATGTTATGCAAGGGGAATATCAACAGCGGTAGAGTGTTGCCATCTCTCCTCATTTTGTTTGGTCTGAGAAAAAACTAATCTCAGATGGTGCCACTCTAAACATTGCTGACTTGAGAGCTTATTGAGGGGACTGATGACTACCTAAATTTCAAACACAGCTGGGATAACATAGCTAGAGAGATTTCACAGAAATTGATTAATAAAATAATGAAATTATGTTTAATTTTTTTCATTATTTAGATTGGGAGAAACAGTTCTAATTCTTCACTGAAACTAGTTATATGAAATATGCATTTGGATTTGATTTATTAGCTGGGACAGGATGATTCCGTAAACAAAGCTGATACGGCATAATTCAAGAAGATGCTCCCGGCAAGAACCATAATGATCCATGAGAAGACTCAGTTCTTTGGGGTTTCTCTTATTTGGCTGGGTGTTGTCTGTGTATGAGACTTCCAGACACAACCAGAAGTGCTGCTGTGTGTGGGGTGGCTGAGCTGGGTGTGTCCCTCCCCGCAGAGATGAACCGGCACCACTACGCGCTGTACGTGCACAACTGCCGGCTCGTGTTCCTGCTGCGCAAGGACTTCGACCAGGCCGACACCTTCCGCCCCGCCGAGTTCCACTGGAAATTGGACCAGGTACTCCCTGCTTCCTCTTATCCAGGACCCTCCCTCCTCCTCATCCCCTTTAGAGAGCATAGGGAACGACCCAGATCCCAGAGCAACTGTTCTGAAGTCTGTCCGGGGTCTGTCTGGAGTCTTCTGCACTTTCACTGCAACTTGCAGCTGTTTTAACTCTAATTAGGGTCCACATAAAAAGAGAGAAATGAGTTAACTTTGTTGAGTCATTTTATGCAGGAGTTTTTTTTTTTTTTTTAATTGAGCCACTTTAAACGGTAAGTAGAGGTTTATATCCTTTGGCAGTGGAGGGAGATGTGACATTGCATATAGCTCCCTAAAAGTTTTCCATTTACCATTTTTAAAAAATCTGCTTTATCAGCACAATGGAAGTGATGGAAACCTTTTCAGTAAAGAGTATGCTGACACAGAAGGGCTCTTCTATTATATTGTAAATCCAATCTGCAGACCTTTTTTTTCATCTGCTGTGCTGTATGTAATTTCTCCTTATTATTAAGAGTATATTGCAAGAAAATTATTATTAAAGAGATAAGAGTTGCCTTTCATAGATTTATTAATTCTAGGCAGGATAAGGATCATTTGGATGAAAGAAGACAGACTTCAGCAAAGCACTGTTTTTTCAAAGCAAGTTTCTTCTTATCTTTGAGTCCAAACTATGCTATTGAAGATGAGCTATAGGATGTTTACTTTTCTAATTCACCTTCTAATGCATATAAAAATGAGATCTCCATCGTGTTTATCAGATGAAAGCCTGTGGTGATCATAGCACTTGCTTTGCATGCACGTTAACCAGTCTGGAATCAGTTTCTGCTGTACTTGATATGAAATCTTACAGTGTCTAAAACAAATTTAAATTAAATCGTATTGAAGATTGCAAGTCAGGAGTAACTGACATCACCTCAGATAAGGCTGTTCTGAATGCTGAAGATGTATTTGAATTTCTAACTTTGTACTAAGCATCTAAATTAATGATAATGCAAAGTTTGTGGGAAGTATTTCAATTTTGAAAATTGAGTGCAGCCAGCTTTTGTGTCCTTACAATAAGAGAAGAGCCAGTGTCCTCTCAATAAATGAAATTTGTGTGTGTAAGTCTTGTAACTTGGCCATAAACCTTCCTAACTACTACTGAAAACTCCTACATGATGGAAACTGGAGGCAGAAAATATTTTTTTTAGGTTACTTGATTAATTTCCTTTCATTCGGCTGCTGTCAATTGATTTCCACAGTATATTTTCAGCTGTTGTTTATAGCTGAAAAAGAAAGTAAGATTAAAGTATAAATAAAGTTTGTTATGGGTTGTGTGCCCAGACTTCCATGAAGATAAATTTATATTGTCATGGTGATACTGTTGTAAGTTTTGTCATGAAGGGACCTCATAAAAATTGCTGCTTTATCTCTTCTTCATGCTCCATCTAGCCTATATGGTAGAGTAAATTAAAAGAAACTGAAAATAAAATATATGTGAATAATGGGCTGGGAAGGAACTTGCATGGTTTTGAAGACAAGGCAGTGAGAAATTTTAACTATAATGTAGTAAAATGATGCCTTCTTCTAACTGTATACCCAGAGTGGTCCACCTTAGAAAGCACAGGATATTTTAAAACCACATCATAAAACAAATTAGGATCCTACTCAATATGAAAAGAACGTGGGCTAGACTTTCAAGAGAAGATTAACTTGATTATTTGCATATTTAGACACTGAAGTACCTCTGGAAATCTCACCTCCAGAGAGTTCATTCTGTAGTGGCATACTCTCCACTTTCTTGTTGTTTTTGTTATGTTAAGAAAAGCCTGGGAAGTGAGCTGTGCCCAGCTGCTGTCCATGTCCCCCCATCTGCACTGTGGGACAGGACTCTGCAGACAGGACAGTGCAGAGATGACTCTGCAAGACCCTCCAGGGCTTGGTCCCAGGCACAGCCAGAGCAGCGTAAAATGTGGCAGAGCACTTTATTGCTGAGCTCACTTTATGAGTGCAACAATGCAGAGATTGTTTTTGCTGAGAGGAATCCAGTGACCTTGGAAGAGGGTGAAGCTTGAACTGGTGAAATCATTTATCATTCTCACTGTGGAACAGTAAAATTTATGATACCAGCTGCTCTGGGCTCTATCTACTCCACAAGACTCCTCATTCTTTCAAGTCACTGACCAGGAATGTGAGCTTATTGTCATTCCAGGTCTAATTGAATTTTCTAGATCTCATTTCTGTGGTGGGTGAGTATGGCACACAGCTGCAGGCTCCATCCTTTTCTGGATACAGGGATCCACAGAACATTTTATACAGCTGCACCTGAGTGCATCTGAAGCCTCTTGGCACCGTAACAGCCTTGCATAAGAAGTGTCTGGAACCTCCACATGACCGTGTCTGCCAAGTTAGCTCTGGGAAGATTTGTGTCTTTAAGTCAGTTCATAAACGTAAGGATTGATTTCCAGTATGGCTTTGAGTTTATTTAGCCCTATTTGTTACATTAATGGCCTTTCCTAGGTGAATTTTTAACTTCCTGTACTGCTCCATGACCTGAGAGTGCAACAGCCCTGGGCAGACGTGCCTTTACTAGTGACCTGCTAGGTCCTCTGCAGAAGGTGCTAATGATCAAGGGTAACAGTCTACACTGAAGGTATCCTTGTTGTTTATGAGGAACATGGGAAAAAAAGAAATGTAGATAGTTTGGGATTTTCCCCACTTTCATCCTTTTGCAAAGTGTCTTAGTTGTGAGAGAATCCATTAGCAGTAATTTGGAAGTAAAGGAATAAAAAGAGCAATGTTAAAGAAAATCAGTGTCAAGTTTGTAATGCTGGGAAATAAAAACTGCAATAGATGCCCAGGTAGAGGAGGTTCCTTCCTTTTACTTATTCTCATTTCCTTGTAAGCCCAGGTGTTTCCTTTGTTTCAGAATCATGACCTTTTTTCTGAGTTTCCCATTTAAAAGTGTCAGTTGAGTATCACCATGTGTTTGTCAGCTTTTTTGTCATTTCTTTTCTCATACTTTAACTATTAGACACTTTTTAAACCCTATTACAAGAAGTTTTGTTGCCAAAGACAGTAAAACACAACTAAATCATCATCTATTTGTCTCAAATAGATATGAACATAGGTGTGATTTTAAGTGAATTATTTAGTTAGCCAATTATGCATTTGGACCATTTAAGAATAGTCTTTGACTTTCTTAGAAAGCTGCAAACCAAACCAAAATTGTAGTTTGAATGATGAACCATGGCATTCAAGCCTTTGGTGGCAGTGGAATACATAACATTAAATAGGACAGTGTGTTTTGCATTCTGTCCAGCACAGGTATTACACTTGCCACACAAATATGGGGACAGTCAAGCCAAAAGGTGTTTTTCCTGCTCCTAAATCAATAGGATAGGAGCACTTTTTTTAGCGGGAAAAGGTCTCTGAGCCAGGGATGAACAATTTTTTCATGTACTTTATTCACAGTGCAACATTATTTTCTGGATGTTATCATTCTGCAAACAGTCTTCACGCCATGGGCAAAATTGATATTGATCCCATTAAAAACAGGGAATGCACTGCATGATCTGGAGTTATTCTAAGTCAGCAAAACCAGATAAATACGCAGAAAGTTACTGTTTCTTCACTAAGATGAGATAAATTGCTTTGAATAATCCACACTTAACCTGCAGTGCTTTTCATTGTGGAAAAGCCCCAAACAATTCCTTTTCTAACAGGAACTAGACGTAAAGGTGGTGCATCTAAATCTAAATGTGCATTTTGTCTGTGTGGGCACTGAACTGGAACTGCTGAAGGATCAAGGCAAGGCCTTGGTTTGCATTTCACCCCTTCACTGGCCACACACACGCACCAGGGGCTTCCCCCTGGAGAAAGCAGTTGTGGCCAGTCAAGCTCTTCACTCCCAGCTCCTTTTTTAAAACACAAGGACATGGTAGAGCAAGAACTGACTTTTGAAGGAATTTATGTTACATGATTAGAGAGTAAAGTGAAATTGATTTGGTATCTGGACTCTTTTTTTTTTATGCTTAAATTAGGTATTTCCATTAAATAACAGGATTTATGCTTGGAAGTTGTTCTTTTATGCTGGGTTTTTAGACATTGTTTAGAATTGTTATTTGTGTGCATTCAGTTTTGAGAAGAGCACCCTTCATGTAATGAAAACTGTGAGTGGCTTCCCTCTTTAGAGATTCAGAGAGAGGGAAAACTAGTGAATACTTACGGAAAGTACACAATGACCTCAGTCCTAGAGGGTTACGGGTACACAGAGAGACAGGATGCTGCAAGTTTCCATCATCTCTGTGCGTGAAATTTCTCCTCTAGGTAAAAGTCCTCAGGCTTGCCAGTCCCATCCTTTTCAACATGATGCTCTATTTGAAGTTAACTTTTTTTTTTTTATGATGGAGTTTAGTTGTTTATTACTTGAAGCTCAAAAGAGTTTCTTATGCTCTTAAACACTTAGTTTAGAATTTGGTATGCAGGCCTGCACTGTGTTGTGCATACATCTCTAATAAAACTGCAGAAAGAAATCAGTGAGGTGTTTTCCTACAGAGCCAGTAAGAGATAAATGATAAATGAATCTCACTAATTCTGCAACAGAGATGAAATAATTCCAGGACTTAAAAAGTCTTGGCAGCATCCCTGGCACCTCAGGTGCCTTCCATTACAGCCCTGTCTATTCTGATACACTTCATTGCCACTTTCCATCTTTAAATGCTATTTTGACAAATATTTATTCAGTGTCTTGCTTCAAAACAGTTTTTGGTAGCACAAGGATGAGTCACCAGTGATGATAAATGCCAAAAATATTCTTTGAGATCCCAACTGAAAGAAGCTTGTTTAATAGAAGTTTTTAATGCAACTGCTCTATCACTGATAACAAAATCTTGACAAACCAATCACAGTGGCTGTCCAGAACTTGCTTTATGACATACAGAAGTTCCCTTGGGCCACCTCTGAAGTATTCCCTACAATCTGGTGTGGGTTTGTGCATTTCTGATTTCTGCAGTACAGCTTGGTGTGAAACAGAGTAACTGCTCTGTGCTCCCGTAAAACTTCGATGACCTTAAGGAGCAACCAAGCTCAGTATTTTATAATTTCTCTATTTGCATTTGCTTTAAATTATTTGGACATTTTTCTGCATATTTCTGCTCTACATTTTGCAATTTTGTGACCTGTTTTATTACAGCTTTATTACACTGGTATGGAATTTTCACACCTCTTCATGATCAGCTACTGTTCCCAAGGACTTTGAATGACCCTTCTTAAATGATCCCTAATATGTGTTGTCCTTTGGGTCTTACATGGGCAACTGTTTTTCTCATATGTGGTTATGATCATTCCCAAGGCAAGTTAGAACACCAAGCCCTTTAGACCCTAAGACACCCATTTCTCAATCAAAGCAGGAAAAAGAAAAAGAAGGAAATTCTGCATAGAATAAAAGGGATTTAAAACTGTCTATAGCACTATGAAATAATAAAAACTCTAACCTTCTTTAAGCATACTGTGGGAAGGCCCTCAAAATAATTTCATTTCTTAGAGAATATCTTGATATGGAGTTATTAATACACCTAAACAAGCTGGATTAAAGTGTCTGTTAATGCCCTGGTTCTACAGTACTCTGGGAACTCGGGAAATTTAAAGCCTAGAACCCAAAATCCCAATCAAAGTATGATTTGAAGGTTAACAGTCACATTTACTTTATTTGTCAGCTATTTCTAATATTTCTATTTTACACTGTATGATTGATCACTTATGCCACCAGAATTTGTACAGCACACGCACAAACTGTTTTGGAAATGTTCAAGGTCTTGGGCAATTTCCTGAGTCCCCTCTGTTGTTTATCTTACAAGAAAAGCAGGTTGGCTTTGGAGCATTCAGGTGTTGTCTGAAGCATTTCACAAAGGTAGGACTGACGTCTTTATCCTTCCAATGGCAGGTTAGGAGACAAAGAGGTTGTGTTATTAATAAATATAATTTATCCATGTGCATGAAGTGTTTATTCTGGCTTTGGAGCCAGGGTTTCTGGACATCTGCAGTTCAGGAAGAAAGTATGGTGGTGTTTTTCCACTGATTTACTTTAACATCTGGGTAGTAGTCTCTTGACAATGTCAAAGCCTAGAAAAGCATATGTTCAAGCACATGATGAAAAATTATATAAAAATGCAAAACCGAGCAGTTTTCTAGTTCTGCAGTTAAAAACTAAACACAGGTTGCTGCCTAACTGCAGTCATCAAGTGTTACTGAACTGACATATTTGCTTGATGCAATTTAGCAACAAGAAAGGTGGATTATAATAGAATTATTTCATCATGAATGAACTACTGATCTAATTTACTAAGACACCTGGAAGTTACAGCATGACAGCACAAAGACATGCTGCAGCTACACTACATGATCAGGCTTTTCAGGTGCTTTATCTGTCAGCATGATTAAGCAATTTCATTATTTAAAGTTGTAATTAAGCCATCCGTATTTTTGAAACCCATTGTGAAAATCAGTATTACACATTATGAGTTTCAAGGCTACAAAAGCAGCTCACAGCTTGCATGCAAATCAGTTTGCAAACTCTTCCTGCCACTGCAGTGAAGTGTCCTGTGTCACTGCCACAAGTGAATATACCTTAAATACAATGATTCTTATTTGAAAGCTGCATTTTCTAATGCAGTTGTTTACTTGCACCAAATAAGAACTTGATCTCCTAATCTTCCCTTTCTATACTTTACCCAGTACATTTTATTTTCTTATATTTATTATTGAAATTGTAGTGGGGGTACATGCACAACCTTGGCACAGAGATACGCTTTATATATCCCCTTAAATTTCCTTCCAGCTTTACCTATTATTCTCTAAGTAATGTCTAATATTCTAAAAATATATTATTATGGCTGCTAGTGGTTTAATAAAACTTATATCAGTCATTTGTCATGTGGTTTAATAAAACTTATATCAGTCATTTGTCATGTGAAAGTAGCCATATAAACAACTCCCCACCTAAGACTGTAGGAGTCATTTAGCTGTACTGTGGATTTGTCAGTTCTCAATGTACCACCTCCCTAGGTCATCAAAATCAATATTCTTATTTACAGAGCTCCTGGGATGTATTAGGAATGACTGTGGTGGAGAAACCAAATGCGTGATTTACATGAATTAGAAGAAAGATCAATTTCACTTTTCATAAAGAGCGCTACGTTTTTAAAGATATTGACTGTCTTAAGACATAGATTAAAAAAACAATTTTTGCATTCACCAGGCTTTCAGAAGAATTGATATCTATTGGCCATATTGAACTTTTATGTTATTAGTGTGTTTATGTGCTGCAGAAAGTAAACAGTTCCTAAGGACTGCATTAGGCATCTGCAGAGCTGATGAGCCAGTGCTTCCACTGGTGTGAATCTGCACTGGCTGAGATTCCAAACCTTTGCTTCCTTACCAAATGGATATTCACTGTGTAAGAATAAAGGAGAATCAGCAGCTGTTAAATAAGATCAGGGTTTTCAGTTCAATGCCACCAATTAAAAATGTAGTCTTGAAGCTGTGCTTGGATCCGTGAGCTTTGCCCAGAGCATGGCATAGCCAGGATAACTTCAAAATTTAACATTAACCGTTGTCTCATTAGTAATTACAGCCTGATTAGGTTACAAATAATTGTGAATCCATTTATAGTTTTGTAGCAGTACTAGTGCTGGCTAGAAAAATGGAAATCCTTATGAATAATTTCATGTCTTGAAAGCGTTTTTTACTTCTGGCTTACATATTCTTTATAAGCAGGCAATGAACCCTACAGAAACTTCCTAGGCAGGCAAAAGCACTCTCCTCCCTTAAATTTTCCATGAGCAGAAGTTGTTTTCAAATGAAATTCTAAGTGCAACTTTAATGTTAGAAATTCCAAGTTTATTCAATCATAATTTCAGGAAAGTTCCTGGCATTCTCTGGTATTATTGATAGCTGTGATGCTTTTTAGTATTAGGGGTTTTTTAAGTAATTGCATATTAAAGTCGTAACAAACCTTCATCAGCAAGCAAATTTCCCAAAAGAAGCATCACTAGGCCATAGAAGTTGCACAGAGTTCTAGTAGAGTATTATAACAAACCTTCCAATTTTAAAATATCCTCACAGCAGCCAGTTAAGTTCTTATTTCTAATTTACTCACGACTGCTTGAAAACAGACAAAAAGCTGCAGACTGATAGTGCACAGATCTTCCTCCCCCTGCTCTGGTGTTCTTCCAAATGGACAATTAATGGCATTGCAGACACTCCAAAATTTTACTGCATTTTTTCAAGCAGTTACTCAGAGTCCAGGGTCTGACTAAGTTATTTTCCAATCTTGCAGTGATTCTTTTATTACTGATTCAGTCTTATCCCTTCCAGTTTGTTTACTCCAATTAACCTGTGGACTCAAACCTGTTCAGAGTAATTTACTGTTGCTGTAATTGCATGCATGGCCTGCATGGCATTTTTTATTCTTTGAGAAGCGGCCTCGTGCCCTCTCTCCCTGAGGCACCTCTGCCAACATCCCTGGATTTGGATGCGCTCCTGAGTGAGGGTTTGCTGTAATTCTATGGCCAGCACAGAGACCCTGATTTCAAATTCAGCCTTCGTTTTCCGTATGATGAACATTTAACCAAATGTGGCTGATTTAATGAAAATTCTTGCAGTAACTGATCACACAGTGCTCCGCTATGGTAAATAGAAGGAGAACTGGGATCACAGTTAAGTGTATTACAATTCAAACATAAAATCATGTTATTAATCTGACTCCTGAATGTGCAATAGGAGACCATAGTCCTGTGTGTGCAGAGGTGACAGGAAATGTCCAGTTTCTTTCAGGTAATGAGACATTGCTGAATGTCATACTTGGATTCCTTGCAGAACTGCTCTTGCTTTCCTTGACTGCCACTTTTTAGCCCAAATGGACTAATTGTGTTTGAATTTCAGAAATGCACAGCTCTCAGCTGGCAGACAATTCACCTGTTACCTTTATTTCTGCAGTTATAGTTGTTTCATGTCATGTAAGACTTCCATATGAATTGGTCTGGGTCTGTTATTACATACTTTAGGGGAGCATATTAGGATTTTTGTCCTTAATATTCAGATTCTTTTTCTTTAAGTTATTTACAGTTTTGAAAGCAAGCAAATACCTGACCTATCTGGCAAAACTACAAAGGCATATTTTTCAGTGGTTTTTTTTTTTTCCCTGAAGAACTTGTTGTCTTATTTCTAACAGTAGTAGTTTCAGCACCCATTTACCAATCAACAAAACAGTGTTTCACTGGGAAAATTCCAGACAGCTCAATTGTGAATAAATGTTTGAGCCTTTAAACAATTACTTTAATGAGATCCATAAAACTTTAAGGGCTTTTGCAACACTGATATCAAAAATGTCTTGCCACAGTCTATTTGTTTCATGTCCCTAACATCAGCCCAGAACTATTCTGGGATGAAGACCCTCAATGCTGACTTGTTTCCTCCCATAAAAGCACTAAGAACATGATCATGATTAGTGCTAAAAGCAGGCTGCATATTGACTAGATAACAGCATTCTCTGGCAAAGTCACAAATACAGCTGATAACTAATTACCTTACTATGGCATA
This sequence comes from Coloeus monedula, assembly GCF_965178545.1. Classification (NCBI taxonomy): domain Eukaryota; kingdom Metazoa; phylum Chordata; class Aves; order Passeriformes; family Corvidae; genus Coloeus; species Coloeus monedula. The sequence continues at coordinate 6,847,302 of NC_138790.1, forward strand.
TAACATATAATCAGCCCGTCTGCAAAATGCCAGCTCTGTAATTAAAGTCCCAGCAGTCCCCATTTCACTAAAGAGACTATGCATAATATTTGGGTTGTTTAATTTCCTGACTTATCTCTATGTATAAATACAGAAGCACGGACATACAACCGTTCTTCACTTTACAGAAATTATTAAGGTAGCCAAGTATGACTCATTGCCACCTTTTAGCTGCATTAAAAACAAAATAGCATTTGCTTTTCCCTGCATTATGTCCTAATTGCCTGCTGGAACCGAAGTAAATCCAAGACTAATCTGTATGGGGAAGGAGCACCAATTTTTGCTGTGCCTTTGTGCTGCTGTAGCTGCCTCCAGCTCAGACTGCTGCAGAATCCAGACCTGCCAGAGTAGTGGGCTCTGGGCTACACGTGATTCACCCCGCGGTTCCCTGGAGAGATCCTCTCAGTTCAGTGTGAGAGTTGTGTAAGAGCAGGGATTCTTTCATCCCCGATTTGCACTGTGCACTTTCAACAGAGCAAATAATCTTTCAAGTAAATCGCCTCTCCCAAAACGTGGAAATTGTGAAAGGTGTTTAACACCCGTGTCAGCTCTATCTGCCTTTGCTGAACACGTTTAAAGCAACCCTTGCAAGCAGTCTCAGCACTTCCTTCAGAGATCAGAGCCTTTGAAGAGGGATTTGCCAGGTGATGGGAACCCTTCAAAGAGCCAGCAAAGGACAGGTCTGCAGCCCCAGGCAGTATCCAGGTGGGCTTTCTTCTGTGTGCAGACTGAGAATCCCAGTGTTTCCCAGATGGTAGCTGAGAGCTGAGGCATCAAGTCTGGATGTTTATTTAATGAATTAATGCCAGCACATAGCACTTCCTGTGGAATGTGAATCGATAAGGGAGTGTAGTCCTTTGGTCTGACAGAAGTGAGTGATGTGAGTAGGTGGGACTGTGTGAGAGGGAGAAGACAGCACTTCTCTTCAGGAGGTGTTTTCACAGCTGAGCACAAGTGTTTGCCCTCCAAAGCAAACAAGCCCCAGCTACCCTGTTTTCTTTGTCTCTGGGGTCTAGTTTGCATTAATCACAGTCTTTGTACCTGTATAACATTCTAAAAGCTGCCTGAATCAAGTGTTGTATTTGTTCAGACACCAGCAGCAAGGGAAGGATGTATCATCCTGCTTTTAACAGTGACAGCCTCCTTTTTCTTCATGCAACCTCCTTATGCTCAGAGAGAAAAAAAATCCTCAGTTACTGAGTACCCTTCAGGAGTGTGGCCAGAACTCCCAGTTGCCTCAGTCCTTGGAGCAGCAGGCAGTCAAGATGCCTGACTCAAATGTAACCTTTAACATTTGAGTATTAGCATTTCAGCCAGGTTTCCAGAAAGCAAACTGAATAAAATCCTGAATATTAATATTTGAGTGGTAATGGCAAACAATAGCAGGGCTTGTTTTGTATTAACACTCATAGTCTTTTTTTTTTTTTATTAAGTCTACGTTTTGATTAAGTCTTATTAATAAACTGAAAAGTATTTGCTTAGTTTTCCAGCAAATAATGTGTGTTTCAGGAGGTATGTTAAATGGGCATTTCATTTAGTTTATGACCACAATTCCATTTGCAGACAGAGCCCTCCAAAGAGTGAAAAGTAAGTTTGTTGCCAATCTCTTAACAGAAATATCTAATAGGTAGAATCCCTGCATGTGTCACCTAACAAGAAGGCAGATCCTGGAGATGAGAGAAAGTGATTTAAATTCCAGATAAGATTCAAAGATGAATGATGAGGCCTCATGAGTGTGAATTCTATGTGTGCTGTCTTGAGGAGGGAACGAACTCACAGACCAAAAGCTCATTTCAGCTCTCTTTGAAGTCAGGTTGTTCAAAAGCCCACACCTTTTCAGTTTTGGAAAGGACATTAATAATGCAAGAAAACAAGGCTAACATAATTTGGGCCTCAGTGTACATGAAAACATCCCTAATCTCTGTGCTCCCTTCCCAGTGATGTACTCAGGAACATAATGGGTACTATTTGGAAATAAAACAGTTTTATGCTTTATAAATGCACTGATAGCTGAAATTCAAAAAATTAATTGAACACTTCAGTAGATAATGTCAATCAGGTATCAGGTCTCAGATTAGGAAATAAAGGAGGTATTTGGGCTGTTTCAGTTAGGTAGGAGCTCAAAGGATCGGGTGGGTTTTGTAGTTCTCCTTAATATTATTCTTATTTGCCAAGTAGTAAACGTGTTCTGTTTGTGAATAATTCCAAAGATATGATCTTCCCAGGTCTTTGCATTTTTTCATCTCTGATCATATACATATACATTTGGGTATATAACATTTATAGTAGCTTTTGGAGTTTAAAGAGATATTTAGCAGAAAATTTATACTGACAAATCACAGATCAGTATCTGGCATATAAATAAAATAATCATAGAAGCCCTTTAAATTAGGAGGCAGGAAATTAAACTTGTAGTGTTTATTCTGGCTAAGACTTTGGCTGATCTCTTTATTTCTCAGATTCAGTTGATTCAAGTTGATCTAAAAAAATGTCCCCATGTTTCATTATAAGGGAGAAAGTGCATTCATCTCGGAGTATTGATCATTCTTTCCATTTAGATAGGAGCAGTTTTCCACCCTGGTAGGAGCAAGGCAATATTTTATTGAGCCTGACAAGCTGCAGCATCCGTAGTGGGAGGTACAGTGCCTCTCTCTTCCCTTGCTTTTCCTGCTCTCCTCAGCCTTAGAATTTCAAGGGCAAATCCAAGCTGGCAGTGGCCGTGCTGCATCTCTGAAGCAAAGTTCTTTGCATTATCCTTAATGGTTTTATTTTTATTCCCTGACATCAGGGGACTTTCTGCCTTTTGTTAATTTGTGATTGATTGGTCTAGTTAATAGAAAAGTAAAGGGAATTTTTAAAAAAGGAAGAAAGGGAAATAATACTACCAGGATGAGTTACTGTTCAGTAAAGCTTCCTGTTACAGGTAGTGAAATATTGTAAGAAAAAAGAGCAGATAAAATAGCAATTACTTGGTTTGTTACTTATTTTTTTAAACAATAGTAGAGAAACTTGGAAAACTTTTTAAGTGGTCTGTTCTCCTCCTGGCTGTCTCACTTCTGCTGGCAGTCGTGCTGCTCCCTTCATTGGGTATCTGACAGCTTCAGAAGGGAATATTGCTTCTGAAACAGGAGGCCACTGCCCTGCTCCCATTATAACTGTCCTTTGCAAACCAGCCCTCAGCCTAGAAAGCCTGGAAAGAGGCATGGCCCAGTCCAGAGCACCACATTCAAATAATGTTAACTGGGCTTCTTCACATGAGGCAGAGAGAGGAAGAGAGAGATTAATGGCCAACAAAAATGTCCTTACTGGTGAAGAATAACCAACATCCGTCCTAAGCCCATGAAAATTTCTTTATGGGACCATTATAACAGTTTATATAAATTATTTTCCCTTCTATTACCTACGAAGAGTTTGTTATTTGGTAGCTGAAGGAATATCAATAGTAACTTTAATAGTGGAGTTAACAGGTGTCAGTTTTCATTAGCTGTGTATCACTTCAATAGTTTAGTTTCAATTTCAGTCCAACTCAATTATTAAATACTTAGTTTCTGAAAATGTTTTTTATCTTGGTATGCTCTGATAATGTCTCTTTCTTTAACAGTTTTTAAATCAATTTATTCTGATAGGAGCTGTTGAATGTACTCTGAAGTCTTTACAACTAGAACATTTACAACTGGTAGAATAGTACTAATTGGTCTAAGAAAATATTCACATCGATATGAGCTGTTTGGAGTTTATTCATTTCAGTGATTATACCATGTTGACTTTCTAAAAACAGTGTTCCCTTTTTACTTTAAAGCTTTAGAAATACGTAACTGTTCCACAACCCTGTTTCCAAATGTTTCACTCTAGGTTGTTGGGATTTTGGGGATTGTCCCGGGATGACTGAGAGATGTCACAGAGATGATTTATTGCAGAATCAGTCTCATGTTTATTGAAGGCTGAGGCAGGAGAGATATTGTGAACAGCATCTCTAATATCAAGAGCAGCAGTTTCAGTAGCAATAGCAAAAGCAAAAGCAGTGGCAGCTGCAGCAGGCACAGGTGCCAAGGTAGCAGCAGCTGCAGCAGGTCCAAAAGCTGAGGTAGCTAAAAGCAGCTTTTTTCTACAAGGCCTTATATACTTTTTTAAGCCAGAAAGCAAATGCCACAAAGCTTGCTAACACATTTGTACCAATCATCACTGTACATGATTTTGCCGCAGTGCGTGTTTTCTTATCCAGTCAACATTTTGCTATTAGGGCCTGTTGCACAGGCTTATATTACTACATCTTAACCTTCTAAAAAACTCTATTATAAAATTTATTGTTAAACTGAAAAGTCTTTACTCTTTTACTTATCACTATTATTTCTTGCATAAAACATGTTTTTACTTGTTAAAAATACATTTCTACTTTTATAAGGCATACTTATTCCAAAACTACAAAACTACTTTCTTGCTTTAAGCTGCAAAAGCTCATTGCTTTAACTCAGGCAGCCTTTGCCAAGGTCTCAGATTGAAACATGTATCCATTTCTGTCTGTTCAAGCACAATGCTGTTTCCGTACCCTGTCAGCACCTGTGGGTTTTTTGTAACTTCATGTCCCACAGGTTATAATTAAAAAAATGCAAACTTTGTGTCTATATATGCATATGCGTATCTATACATCTCATACATTCGTATGTATATATGTGCCACTAAAAGCTGTAAAGGACTGCACCAGTGAATTGGTTTTACCATCTCTCCATCTTACAGTAACGTAAAAGTCTTCAGGTATGGGACAGAGTTGTCAAGTCTCTTCTAATAGTAAGACAGAAGAATCTGTGCAGGTGAACAGCCAGATAAATGTCAAATGAGAGTGGTTTCTGATGGAAAAGGGCCAGCACTGTGGTCATGCAAGATCTTGTCAGGGGGCTGCAGAATAAGAAGCTAAGAGATGTCTTTGATTATTATTTCATTCCCTGTCCTTTCTTTTCCTACAGTTAATGAATAGAGGTTTGCCCTGAGATTTCTTAAATTCCTTTCTGTTTTTACACACTGAAGGTTCATTTGCAGATGACTCCAAGTGTTGTATGTGGCTGGAATGAAGTCGGCTTCATTAAATGCTGGAGTAATAGAGTGGATATTATGATTCCAAAAGGGGCAGGGGATGCTGAGATGCAAGGCAGTGATCTGCTCTGCCTGCAGAACGCCTGCAGCACAGGGAGGGGAGGATACTCTGGCTAACAGGGAGGTCAGCTTCACAATTAACGTCCTCTCTCCAGCATATGGGGCAGGGAGCTTGGACAAAACCAGATAAAAAATCTTGGGAAACTCACAATCAGATTTGTATACTTAGCTCTTTTAAACTGAGGACAAAGTACTGGAATTGTCTGCCCGCCCAGGGAGGTGGTGGAATCGCCATCCCTGGATGTGTTTAAAAAAGGATTGGATGTGGCACTTGGTGCCATGGTTTAGTTGAGGTGTCAGGGCATGGGTTGGAGTCAGTGGTCTTAGAGGTCTCTTCCAACCTGGTGATTCTGTGTGATTCTGTGATTCTATGATACACAAACCAGAATAAAACTAACCCACAGTAATGAGAAATTTGCCCCCGTTGCCACAGGGTGACTTGCAGTGTCTGTGTTCACCTTCTTTTTTGAGATGAAAGACATTGGCTGTGTCAGTCAATCTCCAAATAAAACACACTGCTGAGTTCTGCAAGATTCAGGTTTTTAATCTTGGGAAAATCAAAGATCAAAACATGTCTTACATCTGTAAGTCTGGTGCTAAATACAGACTCACCTGTTTTAGGTGCTTGCTCTTCCTTCTGCATTCTTTTGAATGGATGTGGAGGGGAAATGGCTGAGGAGGGAAAAAAATAATTACTTTTATTTGTCACTACAAAGTAAAGAAGAATTTCTGATAAAATGCAACAAGGCATTTCCTATGGGAACATCAGTAGCTATAAAGGAAAATACTTGGCAAACATGCTGTATAAATGTATTTCAGGAATTAGTTTGGATGAATTGGTATTGTTGGGGTATTTCTCAAGAGAAAAAAAAAGGTTAAAAAATGGAACTTTCCTCACCAAATTTTCTGAGTGATTTAATGGACATCACAGTTCTGTTTGGCATGGTAAATAAACCATATTGCATAATATATTGCAGGGCTCAAGGTATTCTAACAAAATATTCTATCCGTATTTTCTTAAAAATATCAAATCTTAGGGTTGTTTCCTGAACAGTCTCTGAAAATCTGTTTTTTTTAGTCAATGTCTAAGTCATATAAACGTTAAGCAGAAGAACAAAACATGTACTAGACAGTGAGTAAATAGTTGAAAATGTCGGTTTGGAAAGACTGTGATTAGATATGTGCTTTTTTGTGTAAAGCATTTACTTGAGCAGGTACACAAGAAATTCCAGCAGGTTTTTCTAATGGACAGTTTTCTAAACTATCCAACCAAATAGTTCATATTGAAGGAACAATTCTTTTATAAGGTACACAAACTCTAATTTGAAATCAATCAGCATGAAGCTGCATTATCCTTTCAATTAGTGAGATTATAAGGGCAAGGAAGTGCTTCCCAGTCTTTCACCTCCAGTTTGTTTCAAAATACACAATTGTGGAAAACCCCTTCTGTTTTGCTCAGTGCAGGGACACCTGAAGGGAGCTGGCTGGGTTTCACAGTGTAATGTCACTGGTGCCTCATTCAGGAGCTGGGGCATGAGCCACTGCCAGCAGAGCCTTGAGAATGACATCCCTGTGGCTCTGCCCACCTCAGGATAATCACAAGGGGATTCTCTTCCTTTCATCCATGCAGCCAGGGTAGGAAACACAAACTGTTTCCAGATTCCTCACCCAAAGTCCTGTGAGGAAGCAATAACTTCCTTGAGACTTCCATGAGGAGCAGGGAAGTCTGTTCTGCTCCCTTCTCTGGGTAATGTTCTTTTGATACTTAGCTGAGGTTCCAGAAAGAAGGGATTAATTTGTGCAGTGCTCATCTCCTTTTTTCTAGGACTGATCACACACAGTCCTTTACAAATGCAGTTGTAGAAGAATGGTTATTTAATTTTTCAAATTAACTCCCTGTACGAAAGCTGTAACATCACATCAGCATCTGTACTAGAGACATCCAAGTTCTGATATAGCTCTGATAGCTGTGGAAAAGCTTCCTCACCAAGGAGTACAAATTACTCCATCCTACAGCCACTACTGCTGACACTTGGAAGAGTGGTGATGCTCCAGTCTCAAAAGCAGAAAAGCTGGTCCAGAGCAAAGCAGTCTGGCTGGTTGGGGTTTTTCCTTCACTGCCACCACCAGCTGTCAGAATTCAGGAGCTTGCTCAGGGAGACTCTGTGATCACTTTTGAGCAGGGCTGTGCAGGCTGAGGTTCAAGCTACAAGATTTATGTGTAGGTTATGTGTGCAGCAGTATTCTTATACAAAAACACTGCTTTGGTAGATTGTGACAGTGTATCACCTGTAAATTTAACTGTGGGAGTGTGGATCAATGCCTCCTTTTCCTATATGCAGTACATTTTCCTTCCATCCTGCCTTAATTACTACTTCCATACTGTATCTATTGGCACTGCAGAGACAGGGTATATTGATTTTACAGACGGGGGGGAAAGTGCCGTGTGAAGAAGCTGCTGAAGGAGAAATGTAGAACACAAAACACAAAGAGAGTATTTAAAAAAAAAAGCCCTGGTACATAATCTGAATATTCTGTTTTCTGAAGAGGTTATGGAGATATTGGAGACCTATTTGCAATCTGCACACCTTCACTTAGTGGTCAAGACTATCCAAACCCTTTCCCAGAGATGTTTTAATCATTTCCAGTGAAGCAATAGGTTGAGTAAAACCAACACATGAGGACAAATATGTCCTCATGCAGAGCCTGTTACTGAGATAGAATAAAAAATGCTACAAGATACAGCAATTAATGTGACTGAATGGATTTGATTAGTCAGTGTTTGCATTTTGCTTTTGTTTATTTCCAAAAGCTCTTCTCCAAAATGAATATGCTGACAGACTGTAATGTAGCACAAAGCCAGTTTCAAGTGACTATCTATAGATTCCCACAAAAGCAGACTTTTACCATAAAACCACATATTCACAGTAGAAACAGATTTTTCTTCTTTGTATTAGACAACAGAAAGGCACCAGGTAACTCAGGTACCCAATGAAGCAATGTCATCCTTCACACTGTATATTTGCATACTGAATTACGCACTTGAGATCTCCACCAGGACATTTTTAGCAGTGTTGTCTTCTGTTCCTGGTGGTGTAGGGATAATAAAATAATTTTTAAAAGAAGTGCTTATAGACAATGAGAAAAAGAGCTCAAAAAGTCAGCTGTGTAACTTATTTTTTTATACCACTTAGTCAGCTTTTGCAGGTAGCTCAGCTACTGAAATTTGAGGCAAAGATTTATTAGAAGAAATCAAAAGGAAGCTGCAGTTATAGCAACAGCAATGCCCCAAGGTATCTCCTTTTCTTCTTTTAAACTAACATGCCTTAATTGCAGACAACTGACATTAGGAAAACAATTAAGATAATAAATGAGTTTCTAAAGTAACAGATTAAAGCTAATTCAGTGTCTTTAAAGATCCCATTTCAGAGACAACCCTGTTAAACCCGAGAGTGGGAGAGGAGGAAGGCTCTCTGTGCTCACCTGTGAATTGCCTTCATGCAAACTCACCAATCTGGGGCAGAATGGCTCAACAAATGCCTAAAATGATTAATTTTTTTTTAGATTTACATATGTAAATATACGACATTTTTCTTTGAAAAATTGCAAATATATATAAATTCTTCAAATTTATATGAAATCCGCTGCCAACCAATTCCAAATTAATATCTTTTTTAGGCTTTCTTGTGGCAGTGGCACTATTCCTTAGGTCCTGATTTAAAGTGTAATGAAACAGTCTTTCAGAACCTTCCTTTTAGCTCCTGTTTGTAAGCAGTGCAGTGCTTTCTCTTAGTGCTATAAAAATATGTCCAAAATGCATAATAAAAATATTTTGTTGTCTCAAAATATATAAAAAACCTATCAAAATTACTGGAATCAACAGAAAAAGAACAATGCAAAACGTTGTAAATTTTTAAAGAGCTCTTTCAGAAGGATTTTTTTAGAGATGGAGAGAAAAAGGTGGTATTTTTTTAAACTCAAAGCAATACCCCTCTCCCCATCCAATTTTCATTTCTTTTCAGTCCTCTGAACCAGGGTAGTGGGGGCCAGGTTTTGAAGCAGAGCCACAAAGCATTTGGCTGCTTTCAGAAAAAGGCCAAGAGGGTTGTCTTGGGGATTGTGGCTGAGTGAATAATGCTAATGCCATTAAGTATAATATTCCCTGCCTTCTTTAGTGAGGTGATATAAAAATGCAGAGTTGTCCACTTTGAAAAGCCTGTCTGTGGTCACTTCTGCCTTGGCACTGCGGGGCTGCTGTTCTTCCCTAGCGCTGCCTCCCCTCAGGCTGAACAATCCCCGTTCCCTCAGCCTCTCCTCATGTGGCCAGAGCTGGCCCTTCTGATGATTCTCCACTGAATTCACTCCAGTTTATCTAAATATTCCATGTACTTAGGGGCCCAAAGCAGGCACAGTGTTTTAGATGTGCTGTAATAAATGATGACTAAGGATGGGGGTGATGGATTCAGAGCATGTTAAGATGCTACAAAAGGCATTGAGAAGTGAATACAGTGACATGCTCTGTGCTTTAAATTTGGATTAAGATGCTTTCTTCAAACGAGTGGTTGTCAGACCACTTTTGCCAACTGAACGAGTGGTTCAGACCACTCAGGCAGAAGGATTTTTGTCTCATAGCTGCAGTAAGTGGTGCTTTTTGCAGTGAGCAGAGAGCTTTCTTTGCTTTCCTTTTCTTCCTCCTGCTTTTGTTGAGGATGTTTGAGTGTGTCCTGACAGCACTTCCTCAGCAAAGTCACACAGAGCAGAAGATGGAAGCCGCACGTGCCTTTCTCAGCCCTAAGGGTGTGCCCTGAGCAGCACTGAGGGGATGTGCAGAGCTGTTGGCCTGCTCGGGCTCCCTGCGCTGCGGAACAGCACTAGAGGGACACGCAGGAAGCTCAGCAGAGGCTCGTGGTTGAACATGGATGGCTCTTCACTGGGACACTTCTGGGAGCACAGGCTGCCTTCGTGTGTGCAGCCAAGCAGGTGCATGACCCCCATTCCAGGAGTGTCCCCAGCTGACCCGAGGGAGCTCAAGGAGCTGGAAATGGCAAATTCTCACAGGTGCATGCCAGGCCTGTATGGACAAAGCTGAAAAATGGGGCATTGTTCAGACCACCAAAGTCTGGTTCTAAGCACCGCATGCTTCTCAGACCAAGAACTTTGGTTTCAGTCTTTTTCTGAGCATTCTAATATAAAGCACAAAAATTGACGTTTTTCATTAGAAGGTGCCAAGAGCTTGGGACACAAACTCTGTAAGATTTATATGGAGGCTGTTTTCAGCTATTTCATAAAAGCATATTCCAATGCAATGGCTTGTAATCAGCACTAGGATTTCAGGCTGTTTAATTCACTGTGATTTGATTAATACTTTCTAGAGGCAGACTGATGTGATAGAGTGATTAGACCAAGCCATCCAGCAGGTTTGGAAAGCCCAGCTTACTCATCTGTACTTTTATCTCATTAGAATAGCTTTATAAATTAGATTTTTAAAATAAATTTCCAACTTGAGAGTATTAAAATTTCTTTATTTGCCAGTGTAGTATATTTTATAATTTTCTTTTCCTGGCTTCACTGCTTCATATTGCATTCCATTGCCACTGTGGAATATATGCAAGGAAAAAACTGGCTTCCTATGTTAAGAAGGCAAAGAAGGTGTCTGAAATGACAGCATAACAAATTACACACCGCAATTATTTATTTCATTATTTTCTTGCTTGTGAAATGGTCAGCCACGTAGTATTGCCTGCTGCTGAATGACTGGGATGTATTCCAGAGTTTGGAAGTAACTTTTGCTTCCCTGTAGAATATTTGTTTTTACACTGAAAGATCATTTGGAGGAGCAGACCATGTCTGTGTCCCTAAGTTTGATTGAAATCGTGTGACAATTAAGATGACCAACACGTGCTGTTGAAATCTCAGGAACAGCTGAGCTGGGACTTTAAGTGTGTAAATTCCCTTCAAAACAAAGCTTTTTGTGTTTATGTGTTGAAATTTAAGGAAATGCATGTTCGAGGACTTCACCAAGCTGCATTATCTTTATGTTCAAGAATGTGTAAGAAAAATTAAAGCTACTAAGTACTTTGTGTGGATGTCCACAGTTGGACATCTGCATTTTTCTTGGAAGCACTTGAGCCCAGCTGCAGGAGACTTGAATTGCAGGATTTATGAAATGTGTTTCCAGGAAGCGTTTTCTTTGAAAAACGTAACTGCCTAATGGAGTAATTACACTGGCTACACATTACTGTGCTCTTTGTGTATGAAATGACCCAAAATGTTTGGGTTTGCTCTGTCAAAGTACTCTTGCTTTAGTTAAACATGAGGATTGCTCCCTTACTGGGGTGCACCTGGGGCATCCCAAGTGATGCAGTTTAGGGTGGCAAAACAGAAATAGTGTGGAACATTTCTCCATAAAGTGCCAGGACTAATCCTGTAGGTTTGGCCATGCAAGGTCTCTCAGAAACAGGTTTTGTTTTCTATAAAATGTCAGCTGCATGTGGCTGTGATGCATCACATGCTAATGAGCTGGTCAGGGGCTTGGCAAGCTGCTTTTCCTTGGAAGGCAGGGCTGCATAATACTGTTGGTGGTTGCTGTTTGTTCAGTAAAGTTTTCAGTCTTCCAATTTATTTACTTTGAATTTTGGTTTCAGTTCATTTAACCTTCAGAAAACATTTGTGCTGTCTGCTGCTAACAAAAGAAAGGCTTCCTCCAGCAGCCCCTTTCTGCATTTATCTCTTGCTGTGGAGCTATGATGTCTGCAGTAATAAATGTATCCGTTTGAAATAGAAGTGATTAAGGGCTTGTTGAAATGTCTGCTGGAACAAAACATTAGCTTTTGCTTTCAAAGGGCAGATATTGTACCAGATAGCACTTAACCTGGCCAAGGACAAAGTGTTATGTTTAAACATCACTTTCTGCTTGCCACTTGCTTCTGTGAAACAGCAAGGATATCTGCATTCAAGCATTTCCAGTTTTTAATACATCAAAACAAGAATCTCTCCAGACTTGAAAGTACCATTGTTGTAACTATTGCTTTGTTTTTAAAACAGCCCACCCATCCTACCAGTTTGCTGTGATTTATTCCTTTGAACTTTTAAATCATAAAGATACAGCAACAGAAAAAAATAATTGGACAGACATTGATATTTGTACACCAGACTTCTTTCTCAAGAGGCACGGGTTCATCCAGCTGTACATTTCTGAACTAAAGCTGAATTTGGCCATCCTGCAGTAATCCCTGGTTATCCAGCTCAGAAATTTATGTGTGATTTGACACTAAAGTTGTCATCCTGAAAGTATGGTGTAACTGTGGCCATTGCTTTTCAAAGCTGGCGGGTATCAGGGAAACCATAAAGACCCTAATTTTTCCTACCATCTGGGAAAAAGCTCAAGGTCAAAAGATGAAGGGTGGAAAAGATGTGAGTTCAAATCCCAAATCAGTGGGACACAGACTGCTGGTCTCTCTGTGTTACATAGAGCACGGCCCAGGTTCCTTTCAGCACTGTAGAGGTCCTGGCAGGTTGCACAGGACTTTCTAAGTAGTGATGTGGTAAGTTAATAATGGCAATCATTGGTAATAAGTCAACAATCTAGTGACTAAGGGCTGTATATTTTCTTAATCTGAACCTAATAGGGATCCCCAGTAACTATTCCAGTACATGCCAAGTATGTGTCTCTTACATGAAATTTTGTATTCTCAACACTAGATATAAATATTGAGAAGCTAATACTGCATATTAGCAAATGTGAAAATACAGAGAAAATACCAAATTGTCTGATTTTTCTATTTTCTATCCATGTCTTGTTTTCAAAAAGTGTTTTAAGAACCCTCTATTTATCCCATGTATTTTGCAAATATGCCAAGAGTATTTATCAACATTGTTTTAGCTTTCATTAATGTTAGAGATGTAGAAATTGCAACAACATTATTAGTTTCTATGCATGGAATCTGGAAACAACACAATTTAAAAAACCATGGGGGATATAAAAATCAGTCACTGTAAGAGCTAACTATTATTTTGCTGTGTCTCCCAGATTTGTGACAAGGAGTGGCACTACTACGTTGTCAATGTGGAGTTCCCCGTGGTGACGCTGTACATGGACGGGACGACGTACGAGCCGTACCTGGTGACCAACGACTGGCCCATCCACCCCTCCCACATCGCCATGCAGCTCACAGTGGGGGCTTGCTGGCAAGGTAAAATCACAGCAGTTAACACAGCACAATCAGGAGTTCAGGCCAAAAAAGAATCTTACTTGTCTCTCTGATTGCATAGGAAATAAACTGCTAAAAGATTGATGGTATAAAATCAGATGTAAATCCAGAGTTGTTGATGAATCCAGTCCAAGGATAAAATGGACAGGACATTAACAAGCGTGGATTTTCATCATCTAAAGAAATATTGGATACAGTCTGTGTATTCAGTGTGAAAGATAGTAATCTTTTGTCTTCACTTAGTTGTTTCCCTTTTCTCCAACCTTAAGCAAATTATCTGGATATTAAAGAACTCCAGCTATCTCTTTTCAGTCCCTGCCCCATATTTCTTTTGCAACTCATGGCCCAATCTTGTGCTCTTCACATTGGATGTATCTCACCAGCAATTCCAGTAATTTACTTGATTCACCCAGCTATACACCAGAGGTAAAAGTGAGAGTAAAATAAATCCAGAAGTCCAAACCCCTGAGCTGTGCCTGTATGGGCCTTTGCTTAGATACTACCTTTTTCTGTTCTCTGCCCTTCATAATCCCATTCTTCTCATTTTTTTTCCTGGTCCTTACACCACTTGCTTTCTCTGTTCTCTGCCTTACACCTGAGTGCTCCTCTTTCTCTGCTTGTCTGTTTTGGTAAAGTTGTCTCCATTACCCCTCCATGTTGATTTTCTATTTACACTATGTCTTGTTTCCACTTAAAGTATTAAGTGAAGGAAGCTGTAATCAGGAAAAAATGCTTTAACATAGATTGTGTTTCTTCCCTACTCTTTCATGTGGTCTCACCTTCTCCATTATCACCTTGTTTGCCAATTTGATCTCTGCTTATTTGCAAAATTTGGACATCTTATGCATGGCAGGGCTGTTCAGTATAAATAGTACTCAAAGCAAATCCAGCTGTTAGATTATGAGTGGGGTAAAGATCCAATCTTTACTTTCATGACAACATGCAGAATGAAGCCTCGCTAATCCTAAAACCAAGATTTGCTAAGTTTACCATATTGATCATTGAGGTAGGTATGATAAGCTGGTCAGCATTGCACTAATCCCATATACTTGGAAAAGTACAGACTGTTTCTTGTCTAGCTGGTATTTGCATGGGTTGATTTTTTTGTTATGTAGCATTGGTGCAGTACTTTTAGATCAAAGTTCCAGAGCTAGCAAATGCAAATGTCATTTGTAAATTTAGTTCTTTCCAAACATGAGCAAATGCCATAGAGGCTGTGAATAATTATGGAGTATTGCCTTCTGAAAAATCACCATTTTTCAGTAGCTGTGCTAAAAAAAAATTATTTTAATCCCTCACTTCATATTTATACGAGGTTCTTCTGCATAGGTCAACGTAAATGTTTTTGTGTGTTACTTGTATTACTTCTTCCCCTTATCTTCTCTCATTCACACTTAGTGTTTTTGTTACTCTCTAAAAGCAGTCTTTAGTGGTTTGGCTTTTTTTTCCTAAAAGTCTTGGTATTGGTGGGAATCCACTCCCCTCAGCCTCACATGAACCTCATGTTAATCATGCTGCAGATGCCACGTCTGGGGGACTTGGAGCAGTTCTGGTATCTGTGGAACAGGCCCTGCCTAAGCAAAAGCTGTCCCAGCTTTGCCACAGCTCTGCATCCGTGGGGTTCATCAGCCTCCAAGGCAGCTGAGAACAGCAACAATAATCTTGTTCCCTTTGCACCTCTGTCTCTGTATCTGAAATTGGGGAGAGAAGGAATTAAGGCCAAACTCCTCACATGGACCCACAATACATTCAGACCACGGACTACATTTAGTATTTAAGCTGCTAAACAAATAGAAAGTTGCAATTGTTTTCAAACATTTTTATCTTTGCCTGGGATAATTTGATGGCTTAATTAATAACCATTCAGGATAAGATTCTTCTTCCTTCTTGCTGAAACACGATTTAAACTACTGAAATCATACCTATTGCTGCTGTTAATATTTACTGCAATATTATGTTATTGCTCTTTTAGTAGTGAGAGAATTGGAGCTCGTCAAAAGTAGAAACAAATTTTCCACCTCATGAAAATGTTAAGATTTAGTAAGACAGTGTGCTAAAGATTCTGATAAACCATCATGTGTCAGGCAAAAAGATAAACCTTTAATGGTTATGTGAAACAAGATTTCAAGCTTTTGCTTTTGACCAAGCTTATCTTTTGATACATTTGTTTTGATCACCTCAAACTATTTTAAATGGATGGTGTGGAAAGTCACTTTGTTAATAAGATTCCGTGCTGCATTTCAGCCTGTGAAATAGTAATCATTCAACATATAAAACCAATCTATTCTAGTCAAAACATTAATTTTCAAAATTTGTATATTTCAAGAAAAAGTGGCTCTATCAAATATTTTAACTTTATATTAATAAATAAATACTTTCTGTGAAACTGTTAACAAGGTCTACTTAGACTAATACATTTTGGCTAGTAACAATAGTCTAAACCTCTACATTTTCAAAGCATTAGAAAGCTGCTTTACAACGGTCTGTGATTTATTTCAATGAAATATGCATTGATTTTGGTGTCATAAGCCATTCAGGAGTGTCTGTGGTAAGAGGCTCTGAGGAGTTTCCAGCTCTGGTGTGCTAAGACTACTTCCTTCCTTTTTATCAAAGCACCGGCAGAAAGGAACACTGCTCTAACCTCCTCCTTCAGAAAGGGCAAGACCTTCTTTTCTAAGGTCTTTACTAAACCATTTTACAGTTCTGAGTACACAGCATCCGTTTGTCAAAGTCAAATTATTTGAAAACCAGTCTCAACTCAGACAAGTAAATGAATCAGAAGAAATAACATTCCTTTTTTCTTCCCACACTGATTCTGATTTGCTGACAGCCAAAAGTTATTGTGGCTGTGGGGCAGCTGAAGAACTGGCAGGGAGCAGGAAGAGTGTATTTAGAGGACAGTGAAAAATCAAGAACAAGAATTGCAATTTGCTCTGTTAGCACTAATAGGAAAGTCTGATACTGCTATGAGGGATTTACCCTCTCAGATATGAAAATGTTCAGTTCTAGTCTGGGAACTGGGAATTGTTCTGCTGCTTCTTTAGGAGCCTGAGTGTCCTCTGTGATGCAAGTGACTCTTTGAGCCCTGATCTTTCCATCACTTACACTGATCCTCATCCTGGGGTTATGCAGCAAGCATCATGCCTGCACCTCCTCCTTGTCTTTCTCAGAGTTATATCATGCAGGAATCTTGGACATGGAAAATTCTTTTCTTTAAGATTATTATTTCCTATTATTAATATTTCAGTGCCCAAGTAACTGCTTTCTGACTTTTATAGCCTTGTTTGTAGCATCCATTATGAAAAGTTAGGTTGGGTTTTATTTCTACCTTCAGCTGCTCAAGTGAAATATAAGAGCAGTTTAAGATCAGTGCTGTTCTCCTGACCATAGCATGAAAACAAACCAAATGTGTAATTTCTCAGGCTTATGTGACAAATTTAAACTTTAGCCTATGATGTGCTCACTGTGCCTTGGTTTGTCTGTGGAATAAGCAAATCTCTCCCACATCTTTACCCTTTCCCTGGCAGTGTAAAAATCTTGCCTGATTTCTTTGTTCCTGACTTTATGCAAAATTTCTTTAAATAATGTGATTTGAGTGCTAGGACTCTACAAAAAGGAAGGGAAATTAGCCTTTTCCTAAAGGGCAGATTCTTGGAGACAAGCAGGGAGTGAATATCATTAAAAGAGCAGAAAGCCAGGCTTTAAAAGTGATCGAAGAGACCCTTCCCAGGGTCTGTCAGGCACAGGGTCAGATTTACTGCAGCCCAGGAAGTGGCTCAATTACTTATAATCAAGCCTGGGGAACAGTTCCCAGCTCTGGTGACACACTGGGCATGAGGAAAGTTGCATGATTTGTCCTGGCATAATCCATATGAACCTTATCTACTTAAAATTAGGTAGTCTGTATGTTACTGTGGTATAATTTTCCTTTTTTAACATAAAAACCTTGGTTCTTTCTTCAGGGAGCTTATTAAAAGGAGGATCTAAGCAGAGCTACCTCATTGATTTAGGGTCCTTCACAATGGTTAGCCCAGAGTGAACTATTTTTTGTGTAGTTGATGTTCAGTACTGCTGTACTTGAGTGGGGGTGGTTTATTTGAGGGTGGGAGTTTAGGCTAAACTGTTGATGTTGGTTTGGTTACCTGTGACCCAGGAGCAGTGACAGGTAGAACCTAAACTCCAACACAGTGCCAGCCTTCATGCATGGCAAATCCCAACTTATTCCTTACCTGTGATTTCAGTGATGTGAGGCCTGGGAAAAGGTAATACTGACCACAGAGCTAAACAAACTGGGCTCTGAGTGAACTAACTGATGGCAGAAATAAACACCTGGTACAGCTGTTCCTGGAGTTAGCCCTTTCTGTACCCTGGTGAAGTTTGACAGCTTTCTCTGCAGGTAGATAGGGTTAATTATATAACTTAATCTTAGCATCTTTAAAATTTTGTTCACATCACTGGTCTCACTGATGATTGTTAAGGCTGTGATTTTGATGTAGGTCAGGTTATTTAAGGCCAAAGTGCTGCTCTGTCTCTAACGGTGAAAGAAATTTTCAGGCCAAATTACTCTCTCAGGGTATCTAAAGGACAAAATTGACTTGCTTGCACGTCTGCCTCCTAGAACAAAAGACACCAAAGAGAACAGCAGGGAAAAGGCCCTGTCTCTGAACCCCTTCTTCCCTGAATGGATGTTAAAAGCAAACATGGTCTATTGGGATAGGAGAGAACTCCCCAAGGCTCAGCTTTGGTTCTCATTACTACTCTTTTTCTTCTTTAGCATAAAAATGCTTTTAGATTTGTCCTTTTACCTTAAGAGTCTCAAGATCTTTTTAAATAATGAAGAGGTCACACAATTGTGCAGCAAGGTGGGAGAGTCACCCGTACTCTGTGGGGATAAAGTGCAGTATCCAGAGGGTAGATGATTTTTCCTCGGGTCACTTAAATCTGCATCAAAGCAAGAATAGAATCAGACTTCATGATCTTATGTTCTTATTCTCCCTTTTAGGTTTTAACATCCTGTTTCATTCTCCTGAGCAATGCAAACAAATCGTTAGCTTGTCCTGGAGTGCACTTACAAGAGCTTACCCCAGGAAGTTCTCCTCTGAGTTCATTATTTCTGATTCAGTTTATCTGAGGACATAGCAAATGGACCCTTTTACAGAGTGAGAAACTTCTTCCATTAGACCAAGGTTTATAGGTTCCCCCTCTGATCCCTTTATTGCTATACATTCAGTGGCAAAAGCCAAGGAAGGGAGCGAGTTATGTGATTTGGTAGTCTAATAAATTTTTTTGTACCAGAGGCAGAAGACAGACTTCCTCATGGTTTCTCTGAAAAGATAAGGTCTTGAGTTCATACAAGGCATTTTGGGAGGGAAGGAATTTGTGTCTCGCTCCTAAAGCACTGTCAGGAAAGTAGTGACACAAGTTAATGACTTGTCACAAGGTTATGCTGTAGCTTACTGTGACTGTAAGTCACTGTTTCTAATAGTGCCACCCCTTCAGCAGTGCTGGAGCCTCACAGTGCAGTTATGCTGGACACTGCACAGAGAGGGTCTTTAGGAGAAGCCTGTCAACAGCAACTTTATTATCATGGACACAGCAGAAGGCTGTTGTAGTTCCTGTTTTCTAAGGAACTGCTGTTTTCTATTCTATTTTTCTTTTTTATTCTCCTGTCATTTTCCTCTTTCCTTAGCCTATGCTGGAGAGATCAGGTTTTCTTTAAAAGTCCTTCTGTGGAATAGCCTTATTATTCTCACATGCCAGCCCTCTTCTGACACAGAAATCACCCAGTGCAGTCAGAGAACTGACTGATGATTCAAGGCAAGAAGAACTGTAAGAGTTAAAAGTTGGAGAGGGGTCAGAGAAAGGAGAGACAGTGGGGGCAGTATAGCAGCAGCCTGCATCACTCAACCTTGTACTTCCTCCAGAAATGAAGGTATCCAACAGATAAAGATTGCCCTTACTGTGCATCCAGCGCCACTGGATCATGCCAAGGGGGCTGACATAGCTTGCACAAACCTGAGACCTCAGAGGAGTGGTACAAACACACCTTAATGCGAGAGCACTCTGGCAATTTCAGCACAATGTGATGCTGAATATCTGTGTCCTGATGCCTCCATGGGTACAGCACTGCTCTTGCTACACTGTCCTTCTCATCAAGAGAAAGATGGGGCAGATTTCAGTGCACTTCACAGATCTTTGCTGAATTTTAGCTGTAGTAGAAACACAAACACGTGTGGAAGGTTTAGTTTAGGGGGGTGTTTTCTTGGAGAGCTGAATTTGCATTCAAATCTGTCACCCATTCAGCCTAGATATATATCCCATTTTTAATTGAATTTCTGCAGGGACCACTGTGCACCAGCACAAAAATATTTTTTGGAGAATAGGGATATAGGGGGTTTTTAAGCAACATTTATATAATGGCTTTATTGTGAAAAATTGTAGTGTTTTTAGTATCCTGAGAACCTTACCTTCAATAGTGTTAAGTTATACCCACGTTTGGTTTAAGGATGCATTGCACAGAGATCGTTGGCATTTGGACATGTAAGAGCAGGGAGCCCATAGTGTTCTCTGAATTTGTCATATTTCAGATAAAGCTTGAAAGCCTAAAGCTGTCTGTGTGAGGTTGTTGGGTTATGATATCTACCCAGAGCAGGGGCAGGCTTAACATGGGCCATGTTTGATGACCAGTTTCTGATTAATTTTTATCTGAGTGATATAAAAAACCCCACTAAAACTTTTCTGTGCTGAGAAGCTCTGGGAGTATAAAATGTCAAGTCACTAATTGGGGCTACTCCTGAAATCTGTGTTAGGTTTCATCCTTTTTAACAGCCAATCTACTTGTCAGGGAATTAAGCCCAGCTCCCTAAACTGCCATAATAAAAAGATGGGATAAATTTGGAGGTTTGGACCTGAGGACTTCAGAGCCAGAATGTCTTGTGTCTCCTCCCAGATTCATTCAATCATTATGTTGGGACCCTGAATAATCAATTTTTACCTAATTATCTGGCTTAGTATAACCAGAGTCTAGAATATCTTAAAAGAATCGCGTCTCAGTTGGAAATTCTCTTGATTTCACCATTTCCCATGAAAACCTCATTGTGCTTTGACTGCCTCAATAATTGCTTGCTCATTATTAGGATAGGGCAAAAAGTCTGCAAAATCTGTGAGCTCAGTAAAGTCACTTGTTTTGACGTGCCTGATTGTTCTTTGGAGATTGGTAAGGAATGCAAACAGCACTTTACATCTGTGTAGTCAAACCAACAACTGTAAAATTCAATGCTAATCAAATTCTGTCACACTTTTATCAACTCAATGCAAAACTAAAAACAAAACAAAAGTGTCATGGAAACAGGCTCTGCTTCTTTAATGAATGCATTTTAACCCCATGAAGTCCAAACCCTGAGACTCTTCAGTTTCCCCTGCACTCTCCAATGTTATATCTAACAGATATAACATGTTGTATCTAGTGGAACCTCTTCATGGCTGCAATCAGAGGTGATTGCCAGGTAACAGCTCTTAACCCCCTTAAATTGTTGTTCATCTGGCAGTCTTCAGCTGTTTGTAACAAAACATTTGTTTTCCTCCACATGTATCATCCCCACTGAGCTGCCCCCAAGACAGACACACATCTGCAACATACTCAGCTAAAATTAAGTAGGTTGCTCTTCTCCATTTGATCTGGTATGTTTGAAATTTCAGGCAGTAGCTGTAACTGTCCCTTGTGACTATTTAGGTCTATGCAAAGCACTGATACTGGAAAGTCTTGCTTTCATTGGCAGCCTGATTGCTCCCCACTGAGGGGTCTGTGGGTGCAGCCTCCTGCACGTCCTGCTGGGTGAGTCCTTCCCTGGCTGTGCTCCCTGGTGGGCTCGCTGTGAGCTCAGGCACCAACTGTGAATGGCACAGGAGGGAGCTAACTCACAAGGGGTCAGAGGCTTGTAGGGTTTTTGTGTGAGAGGAATACCCTGGCCCCAGTGCAGGAGGTGCCTCTAGGCTGCAGCTAATATCACGGGACACTACCCTTCAGCATGCCCTGATAGTTCTAGTTATCTAGATAATTCCAGCAGCAAAAGAGATCAGAACCAGCACAGAAGAATCTCAGTCCAGAAAACAGTTATTATTTTAGCAAGTGAAAGATGTGATGAATGCTACTTTCACAATGACTAAGGAGTGAACAGCATTATAGTGAATAATTATGAATGTCATGGCTCCTCTGGATGCCTCCACAGTCTGTTGACATGATCTTCCCTTTACAAGGTTTGAATTAATGCTGAAAGCCACCATCCATCCTCCTGTATCTGCCAGACTTTGGGAGCATTGGTGTGTGCTGGGTCAGATGTGAAAAGCAATGCACAGTTTTATCAGGCAGATCTGAACAACCCTGTGGCCTGTATTCCTTCACAACTGTGATGGTGACCACAACATTTACATTTAGGGAAGAGAAAAAAATTAGTAGCTTCAAAAATTTTTCATGGAAGGAATTGTAGTAATAATAGCTGGTGACTAAACTATAGTGTAGTAGATATTAACTTAATTCCCTGACAGCAGGAAAAAGGTTCTGTTTTCCTCTCTTGGCCTCTCATTCATCAGCCATAAGTACTTAACTGTCCCCTGAGAATTAGCACTCACAGCATATTAATCCATAGCAATCAATAAACATAGTGTTGAGTGAAACACAAGATACAACACAGTTGAGGAATAGGTTTTCTCATTCTCTCAGAATTTACCAGCATCTTCATGGAGATGAGCTCTATCTCAGCAGTAGTTCACTCATAGGAAAGTGCAAAAAGACCCTGACAGCAGAGAAGTCCCGTGAACCTTGTTGAGGCAGTCTAGGTTAACTGGATGTGCTGAGCTCTGGGGAGAAACTGGAGATGCTGTGTTACAGAACCATTACAAGTTTTATTATACTTGGATTACCTCAAGACCATTGTCACTGGAGCTCCACTTTGTTCTCTGTGTAATCTATTTAGGTCTTCTTCATTATCCCAAAATGTTGTTGCATAGGCTCAGTTTGGTGTCTGAACCAAGAGCTCAAAGTCCCTTAAAGCAGTAAGGGCTGTTGGGAGCAGCTTGTGTCTTTTCTCAGTTGTTTCTTAGCAGGTTGTAACATCAGTGCTGAGTCAAATCCAGGCAGTGGAACTGAGCGTCCTCCTGCCCAGCAAAGCCACTGACTGAGCTGCCTATTAGCTACGTGGGGAACATGAAATGAATCATGCTCAGGGTCAAAGAATCTCTATTTGAAAAATCAGTATTTAGAAGAATTTGGATAATATTCTGTAAAATTTTACTATCAGTATTAGGTACAGTTATCCATTGTGCTTAAACATGCAACAGAATTATCACGTTCATGCTGGATTAAATATATTTATACTCATCTAGTCTTGGGAGCTCAGAATTTTAGAGTGACTAGGATTTGGAGATTGGCCATCCTGGGCTAAATTTCCACCCACTGAGAAGCTGAAGTCAAACACTCAAAGAACATCAGATTGCAGAAGCAGAAGGAAAGACAGCTTTCAAACACACTAATACAGCAGAAACAAGTATGAATAAAACATTTTAACCAAGCTAGAAAGCAGGATTGTAGGAAACTGGCTTTAGGCCATTCCTTTAATTTTAGTGAGAGTTTGGGGTTTTGCTTTCCAGTTTTATTGCATTTGATTTTGTCCAATTGCAATCTAATAATTACTGGTGGTGGGAGCATCAGCAGCTAACATACCCCACTGAGCTGAGAAGATTCTAAAATGCTGAGACAGAAGAATATCAAAATGTCAGCATGCTGCAGTTACAAGCAGCTGTAAGAGTCAGATATAATGACTTCTGTTCACCTTCAAGTTCAGAACTGGCAGGTATATAATTTTGTCTTTAACACTGGTAAAAGGTGCTTATGGAAGGCTTATTTAGCAATCTGGTATAAGATGGTATTTTCTCTGTAGGTGTTCTTGTTTTTCATGTGATTAAAAGCTGGTGTTCTCACTGCCCTGGATGAACAGGCACATCCTGTTTTACACATACATGACAAGAACACTACATTAGGGTTAGTTCTTCAGCAAGATAAGTTCCAGGAAGAGCAACAGGGATGTTCATAGCATACAGTGTTAGGTGGAAGATGTAAAGAGAAGTCCTCGTGTAGCCTGGCAAAGAAAAACCATACAACTGTATTTTGACAGCTCACATTCCCTGTTGGGAATAAATGTCCACCTCAAGGGTCAGTGGTTGATGGAGTGGAGTACTTGGGGAGCCTCTGTCTTCAAAAGAGTTTAGGAAGCTCAGGAAATATTATCAAGAATAGATTAAGTACAGCTGTTCTTGTCTTGAGGCTGGGGACAGACTGCCTCATCTCTCAGTGCCCTGCAGGCTCTGCTCTCAGTTGTTCACATGCATTGTCGCAGCCTGGATCGCCCTGGCATCACCATGGCCATGGTTCTGCAGCTTTTCTCTACTCACACAGTGTGACACTGGCTACTCCCAGCTATTTTTCACTCACATTTTCTTGAAATACTTGGGGTTTTTTGCGTACATAACAGTTGATAGCCTCTCCCAAACAAAGGTTACATCACCTCCTTGACAGTCCAGTCTCGATCTATGCACCTGCACAAACCCCATCTTTATACCTGTGAACAGGATGTGTAAGCCTTGTTCTTTAAATGCTCAAAGCTTTTGTAGTGCCTGTATTTTCAGAGTATCTTAAAAGCTTATTCCTGGAAACACTCATATTCTCTTCCATGCTTTTACGTTGGTGACAGGACAGAAGACTTTAAATTATACATCTCCAAGATGGCAATACCTCCCTGTACACCAGCATTTTTTAAAAGGGTGGCTTGGGCACAGTGAATATCCTGCATATTTAATGATTTATGGGCAATTACTGTATCACTGCTAATGACTTAGAAATTGTAAGTGCTTTGTGAAGAATACCAGAGAAGAACTAGTCCAAAGTGCAAGAACAACCTGTGTCTGTTCATGCATGCTTTGGTTTATCCTGCTTGTTTCTGTCAGGCAAAGCCACAGCACTGAGTTCTTCGTTCTGGCTTCTTGTTTGGTCTTTTGTATACATTTTAATGAGTGTATTTCACATTTAAATACATCACTGATCTGAGCCTGCTTCTTATTTTGCATCTCCTCGGAACTACTAAGACCTACTGGCAGACTCACTATAGGTTTCTAACTTTCAAAGCTCCAGGATTAGTGTTGGTATTTTAGCCCTGGAACTTGCTGTCTTCACAATTCTGTAGTGATATGAGAATGTGAAGCTTCAAACAAAATGTGATTCCTTCTTCTTCTTCTGTAAGCTCTTAATTGGTTTTCTCTCTTTGCCTCCCTTTTAAGGAGATGTTTGCTTTTTTTTTTTTTTTTTTTTTAATTTGACTTACCTTTTTCTGTCCAGATACATTACTGCTCTATTAGTGGCAATATGTACTTTGAAAGACAGTGTAAGCAGATAAATATAACAGCATTTTGGCTGAAAAGCCAACGTCCTCATAATGCACTATCGATTTACCAAATAATTACCAAATAATTGTCTTGGTAAGTATCAGAAAGGCTGAACTTTAGCTGTTGTATATGTGAAAGTTTCTATGAAATCTCAACAAACTTCTGCCTAGAGGAAGTTTTCTGTGTAATGGACAAATGAATGAGAGTGGAGAAGAATAAACTCTCCTTGGGAACCTTGCTTTGGGGTAAAAAAAAGAGAGGCAGTTTATGCTGTAACGTTAAGATAAAAAGAACAAAACCTACCTACTTCTCTGATGAAACAGACTGCTTGGACACCTCTTTCCTGTCAGTACACCAGTGTGTATTTTCTTCACTGTATAAAATAGCTCGAGTCTTCTTGATAATGCTCATCCTGCAGAGACTGGAAGTAAGCTTTCTCAGGCTTCTAGGTAACAAAAGCAGCCTAAAAAAAATTTGCCACCTCATCCTTATCCAGCTCTGATCCACACACAGATCTTCAAGTTAAAGTTCAAGCTTGAGCTATCTTGCCTGGCAAAAACAAGTTGTTTGACACTAAAGCTACAAACACCGTAGAGATGAGTTATCTACCAATTACAACATCTTATCAACAGTTTATCAACTGCTAATCCAATTAGTCTGCATGGCTCACTGCTGTGTGGCTCCTTTAGTCCTCCCAGGCTCGAGGTAGGCAGTAATTCACATGCACTGCAAGAGATAACACTTGCAGGAAAGACAAGCTCTAAAAATTCTCCTAAAGGAGGATGAGTAAATCACTAACTGTCCCAAGAGTAATTGAGATGCCATGATCACTGGAGCAGGCAGTCTGTAATCACGTTTTATTGACAGTTCCTAAAGATCAGTCTTCCTTGGGAGCTGCCCAGAGTGAAACCAAACCGAGCATGTCTAGAGGGCCTGGTGCAACACAGAGTGACAGGACCAGACCTGGCACCAAGTGATCCACTTTGGGTGAGGGACAGCACTCCCAGCCTTTCAGGGTAGTGCTGTGCACGGGTCCCTGTTCACTGTGGGAGTTCACAGCATAGCTCAGACACAGCTCTTCACAGGGAGTGTGGCAGTTCGTGTACACAGAGCCACGACTCAGCTCATCTGGTACTGTGTTCTTTGGAGGAGAAAGGCAGAGGTAGCTGATCTTGTTGTGGAACACTTGCAAATACAGTTTCCCTATAAATAAATATTGGACTTAAACATTTCTTAAATTGGCGTTTGGGTACTTAAATAAGGTCATTTTTAAAAATCACATGCTTCCTTTTATACATTTGGGTAGCCATGTTAGCACTGGGTTTGCTATCACAGCTTTATGAACACCTGAATACAATCCTGGAAAAACAAGAATCTTAAAGACAGCCTGCTACCAGGTACCACCCAACAACCCACAAAGACATTCCACTGCACCACAATAAACGGGATCTCAAATACACTTGGCTAAGACGGATAGAAACTCTTTAAATGTGTTAAAACCTAAAGTGATATATTAGATGTGTGGTTTTTGTGTTGGTACCAATAACCATTTTGCATTCTCTTTCTTGTAGGAGGTGAAGTCACCAAGCCCAGATTTGCTCAGTATTTCCACGGCAGCCTGGCCAGTCTGACAATCCGGCCAGGGAAAATTGAGAGTCAGAAAGTGATTTCCTGTTTGCAGGCCTGCAAGGAAGGTCTCGATATTAATTCTCTTGAGAGTCTTGGCCAAGGAATAAAGGTGAGGGATGAACTGACATCATCTTTGATAAAAATTTAGATCTGATTTATGAAGTGGAGAGCCCAAGGTAGAGTACACACAGTACAAATGTACTCCCAGAAGCAATGTAATTTCCCATAAAATCATGCAAAGAAAAAACAGAACAGTAGAAGAGCTGTGACACTGCAAAGAAAAATGCTTCTATTATTGCAGAGCTAGATGATCAGAAAGTAAGGCACTGCTGATATTTTAGAATTGCCAGGCTGTGTTTTCATGCTTGTTACTTCTACAGAAATAGATGTGATTGCAAAGATTTATTGAATTTTGATCTCAAGTAGTTTTAAAGCAGTGGAACACAAAAGTCCTAATGCAATAGCATTCTAAAATTCAGTGTGTTCAAAGAGGAAAACTATGGTACATGAAAATTGAACAATGAAAACCCTAAAGTCAAGAAATTAAATTTTTAGATTTGAATATAAGTCATTATCCATCTTCATTATGTATATGACTACTGGTAACGTAGAGCTTTTTCTAAAGTTGGTGAACAACAGACAGGGAAATCCTGTATCAGTTGACCTGGTAGCCAGATTGTTTCGCATCCATTCAGACAAGTTCTATTCTTTGAATACATACGTAGGATCTTGGCTATTCCAGTGAGTTGTACTGTCAGTTTTCCTTTACTGACACCATTATTTGGTGACAGTATTCTCTTGCTTAATGTAAATGCACTATGAAGCTGTTTCCTAGCACACAAATACCACTTCCAAAGGAGCTGAGCTTCAATTCCAACCCAGGAAGTTCCTTTGGGTGCAGACTATGCGTCCTGAGAAACTGCACAGGGGTGTTTTAGTGTGAGGTTTTCAGGGGCCAGGAGGATGGTGCTGTAACATTTCACCTGGAACATCCACGGGGAATGCCATGGACTGCATTTTATTAGCTAAACCTTTCCATTGTACAGGCTGACCTGAAATGTGCCCAGATGTCTGTCCAGGTGATGATGGGTTGCAGTGGTGTAGTATAACTGACACATTTTCTGAAAGCAAAGGTAAAAATGAAAATTGGAAGTGCAAAGATAAGGAGGAATTTTGCTAGCTCTAACTTTTACATATGAGGAAAGACCCCAAAGAATTCTTTTATTATTTTACCGATGACATCATTAAGTATCTCACATTGCTGCTTCTCACAGCAACATGCCACAGGGGTGATATGTTAGATAGATAAAAGCTGTTTTTAAAAGGCAGTGCATACAAGGAGCAGGTAGGGATTTCTGGAACCCATGTGTGTATACCTAATAGTAAATTCTTTGCTGGGACTTTCCATGAATTAAAGCACTGTACACTTGGTCTGTGGTGCTTAAAAGCATAGTAATTCCTCCCCTGTTGTTATCCTCTGAAACCTGGCAATATTTGAGTCACCCCAGTTTCATGGGCTTGGGAAAATCCCTGTTCTACCACCCACTGCTGCTCCAGCGTGCATGACTGGCTTCCTTACTGTACTGGCAGTGCAGAGGGAAAATGGAAGACAAGGGATTGTTTTCTGCCTTTTTATGCTTTTTCAAACCTTGAAAACATCTTCATTTTCTGAAATACCAATGAGGCATAGTGGGTTTTTTTAAGTTACTGATGTTGCTTTTACTGCCTCAGCAGGCCAGCAGCGAGTGCAACAGCAGGAGGCAAAAATGAAAGGAGCAGCCAGAGAGAGATTGTGGAAGTGTTTCTTTAGGGGGCTGACGGAAGGAAGCTCAGCTGAAAGCAGAACAGTTGCCTGACCTTGAACAGAAAATGAGAGAGAAGGGTGTTGTGGTGTCAGAAACAAGCACACCTGATCCCAGACAGGCACGTGTGACAGCTGCACAGACAATGGGTTCTGTGGGACTGTGTACGTGGTGCTTTGCAGATTCAGTGCTGGCAAACTGATGCTGGAAGGTGTTTCTGGGCACTTTGGACCATGGAGATTTCACCCTTTAACCACCTAAGAAAGAGCAGTTTCTGACATGATAGTGTTGGACATTTTTGGGCTGCAGCCTAATTTTCAACTATCTGTAACAGCTCTCTGAGACACTGTCTAAACTGTTGCTATTTTTAGCTTTTTTTAATGAGAAAGACAAAAATGGCTCAGACTGGGGCTTTCTCCGGTCCCTTTGGCAGAATTCCAGCTGTTTTGTCAGCTGAGCTATTAACTGGCTAGCTAGTCTCCTTTTGCTAATTTTATTCTCTACTGCTGCTAGCTTAAAAGACAGAAAAAAGAAGTGTATGCAGGCTGGGACTCGTGTTATTCCTTCTCTTTGTTAAAAAATACCCTTCAGTGTTGTTATGACCTTCCTGCACAAGCTTTAAACCCAGTCCTCCATGTTGTGTTTGACAGAGAACCCTGCGCTTCCTCCTGTTCTTCACAGTCTGTTTGATGTGTTTTGCTTTTAACCTTTCTGGCTGCAAGGAAATGTAGACAGAACATCTTCACATAATCAATGCCCAGCTTTGGGGAGGGACTACATGGGAGAGAGAGGTGCATTTGCCTTCTGTGCTGACAACAGTAGAGTACAACATCATGGGAGTTATGCTGGTTTCCTCTGCAATGCAGATGGTTTACTGAACCAATTAACAGACAAAACATGGAATTAGGATTAATTATGATGAAGGTAAAAATCAGTCATTGGTTATGTCACAACACTGACAAAGTTTCTTGGTCAGCAAGACTGATTTGTGTTCAGTGCAATGGATTAGAGAAGGCTCGGGGCTACAAGAGCAGGCATTGACTTTGCAGGGTTTGCTGGCCCAAGTGAGCAGCTTTGTGCAAGGAGCAACTCCATCTTAAATCATGACACCCTTATTGATCATGAGACAGGATGGAGAGCCCCCTTTAGTGTGTCTGACGTTAATGAAGATGTAGGAGGCAAATGTTGTAATTGTTTTGTTCGTTCATGTTGAAATATATCTCAGAAAGGTAGCCCAAGATAAAACCACACAGAAAGCAGCCAAAATATGCTTCTGCATGCTAGGCTGGCTCAAGGCAATGCTTTTATATGAGGAATGTGTTTAACCTAAAAAGATTACATAGGAATAATAATCATGGTGGTAAGTTAAGGTTTTGAACTCTACAGAGTTCAAAAATAAATAGCATTGGAAATTGCTGCAGAAATAGTATCAGCAAGGTTGATAAGGCTAGGCAAAGAACAGCAAATTGGGATTAATTTACTACAAAATTAATTACAACAGTAGTTATTTAGGTGACTGGTACAAGTACATGTTTTAGAGAACAACATGTGGATTCAGCCAGTGATAAGCTACTAAGATTTTTTTTCTTAAATCCTTAAATTTTTAACTTATGTCTGTGCAACATTCCTTAAAAAATACATTATTTTGTACTCTGTATCTGGTCCCTTAAATACTAATTATTTGCATTTCTCCTAGTATCACTTCAACCCTTCCCAGTCAGTCCTTGTCATGGAAGGAGATGACATTGAGAATATAAATCAAGCCCTGCGAAAGGTCTCATACATCAATTCCAGACAGTTTCCTACTGCAGGCGTACGACGTCTCAAAGTCTCATCTAAAGTCCAGTAAGTTATACTTCAGCTGAATTGAACAGATTAGTAACATTTTTAATGAATTGCTTTTTTCTTTGGCCATGTAAAAAGAATAATTTTGGCTAAATTAAATTGATAAATCATACTGCTTTGTTATTGAACCTAAAGGATTAATTTAATTTACTTTTATGCCAATTTACATGGTGGTTTTCTTTTGATATTATCTTCTTAAGAAACCTTTCTTGTTAATGTAATGTACTTGCATTCCCTTTATAGTTTGGGGCATACTGTCTGGACTGAATCTTACTTTTAATTTTAAACATTTATAGTTCCTTTTGAGGATAGCCAGAGCCGTGACTTTTTAATGCAGGCCTGTTCCATCTAACAGAGGACCTATCTGCAAGAACACTAGTTGTAGGTGTGCTTGAAATAGCCTCTGTGTGTCTGTCCCCTCACACGTCTGTGCTGTCACCGAAGCACTGGTGGAGGGTATTAAGCAGGAGTCTGTGTCCTTCCCCTTCCGTGCAGCAGCAGTGACAGAAGCTGCACAATGACGACGTTTACAGCTGGCCACAGCCTCTGCTGGGCTCCCCTGGGGCACGGCTCCGTACAGAGCAGGGAAAGCAGGGCTTTAGAGGGAAGACAAACACCGGTTCTGCCGACTCTCACCTGCTGTGGGCACAGTTCTGAAGTGCCAGGCTCAGGGCAGTGCTGTGGGCTGACCTCCCTGTTTGGAGAGCAGTCTCACTGGATGCAGTCCAGTTTGCACACTCCAGGGCTGGCCCAGGTCCTGTGCCAGGATGAAATGAGGGAGAGTTTGTCAGGAGATTCACTTCCAAAGCACAGTGCTGATTCAGATGAAAGTGGAAATACAGGCACCTTTTGACCCCTGCAAATACTGGAGGGTGCCAAAAAGAGTTTATGATGGGACCAATTTAAATGGCTAATTAGGCCCTTTTAATCACACATGACAAGATAACCATGTTGTATTCATTAGCTGTCACTTTCTGAATTTAATGTTAGGTTTACTAAAGTTAGTTGTTACCTAGTTAACTTTTTTAACCATTTACTGCTCTGTTAAATGTCACTTAAACATTAAAATATTATTCTGATAGTGACCTTAGGAAAGACTGACTTTGTCCCTCAGTGTGAGCAGCTGTGAAGGTGGAAAGGGATGAGAGGGACAGAGCTTGCCTGTGTACACAGTGGTACGGGAATATGTCCCTATGTGTGTCAGTGTCCAAGGATGAACTAGACTGATCTGAGAGCCGTGAGCTGGGTTTGGGGCAGTGCCAGCGCCACTCACCTCTGATGTGCAATGTGTTACATGCATTAGTTAATGACTAATGTGTTTTTTCAGATGTTTTGGTGAAGATGTCTGCATTAGTATCCCAGATATAGATGCCTATGTAATGGTGTTTCAGGCCAATGAGCCCAAGATTACAATAACTGGCATGGACCACTTTGCTAGACCAGCTGCACAGTTTGAAAGTGAAAGAGGTGTTATTTTGTTACCTGACATCAGGATTGTCAGCACAGTCACTAAAATGGAGCATCCAGTGGACTTAAGAGAACATGACAGAGGTTTGTGTCTTTCTTTTTAAATATTATTACTTATTTTTAATGTCTCCTCATGTTTTTTAAAGGATGGTGCAAACAAGTAATGCAAAGGAAGTCACTTCACCCAGATTAATTAGGCCACAGTAATGCTGCACTGAAGAAATTCAATTCAACACATTGAAAAATGTGCTGAATGGGTCAGAATGTGCTTCAAAAAAAAAGCAGATTTTCCATGTAGTGCCCATTTAGTATAATTCAGAATAATTCCTTCCTACTCGTCCTTTCATATTCTGTTACATAGGGTATTTTCATGAGAATGTCTCTACTTGTAACAGAATTTTGTTAATTGTGCTGATAAAGTGAAAAGCAGTAATTGAACAAAAGTTGAAGTTTTAGTCTGCTCTTATGTTTCCAGCTCTGATACTAGCTTGTGAGTGGTACTTGAGAAAGTAATCTTGTGCCTCAGTTTCCCACCTATAAAATGTATACATAATCATTTTAAAATATTTCTCTTCAATGATGACAGTTTATTCTAATGCTGAGCAATGTGTGTATTATTATTATTCAACACTGGATGAATGTTCCAAAGTATAAATCAAATTTAAAATCATTGTCTATAAAGGAATATTCTTTTTGGATGTTTGTGTGCAAGGCAGATGAAATATCTCATAATTTAAGGAATCATTCTAAACACTGTTTGTTGGACTAGAATGAGCAGCAACTAGAAGAGAGAAAATGGGTAATAATATGCAAGTTTAGGGGCGTGGATTCCCTGAGGCCTACAAATTTGACTTGGTCTATATTTTTGGATATGTTACAGCTGTACCTATCGTTTAGATACCCAAATTTACACTGCACCAGGAGTTGGGAATCTAGGGCATAAGGCTTTCCTAAAATCTGTGCCCTCCTTCCCAGTACACCCTCTAACATCAAATTCACAAAATGGGCAGGAAGTTCCAGGCTTGCTGTGTCTGTGCCCTCAGGGAGCTGCTTAAGCAGTTCTGCCACACACACTCTGCTAAGTTGATCAGAGAGTTTAAATATTAATTTGATATGCTACTCTTTTTCCAGTGATAGAATTATTTTTTTACTTGTACATATTGAAGGACAGTCAGTTTATAACTTAATTTCTTTGAGTCATACAGCATAGGATCTTGCTATTTATGATAATGCCCTGCTCTTGGATAGATGGCCAGGTCTTTGTAATGCAAATTGTTTATGGGGCATAGAGTAACAGAGAATCATCCAAGCATATACGTTGGTTGTGTATTTTTCCAGTTTGATTTTCCTTGAGGAACCTGGTATTGATACAGCATTGAAACACGGAATTTTTACATGAATTTATTTCCTAGATCAGTTTTCTACTTCCAGTAGTGTTCTTGGATGCCTTTTATTACAGAGCAATATCTTTTCTATCTATCCCACTGTGTGTTTGTAGACCTTCATCATCACGGCACCAGAACAGGATACATCTCTTGATTTGCTTCAAGTGTGCTGGATTTAATATCAGCAAAAACAGTTCAGCCATCTTGGCAAAAATTGAAAGCCCTGATGCAAAGCACATAAAATGACTGAGCTGGTCTGTGATCATTTATCTTAATTTCCTTCTTTTTTTTTCATGATCTATGCCATGGGTTCACAGCCAATAAGCAAGTGGTAGTAGAGGAAATGCTCCACAACTTGGATTTCTGTGATGTTTTGGTCATTGGTGCAGAACTAGACCCTGAACAAGAGTGTTTAGAACTTGATCATGGGGAGCTGCAAGGAAAACATCTAGATGCCACAAATTCCACTGCAGGATATTCAATCTATGGTAAGTTCATGAAATTTATTTTCCCTTATTTTGTCACACTGGTTATATATTGGGATGAAAGCTCTAATATGTTAGAAATTAGACAGAAATCTGTGATTTACTACACATAAATATCCCAAGAGTGACTGTATCTTAAAAAACACAATTGCTTCTTGATCTTTGGATGTGCCTTGGTTTGCCCTTTGGATTCTCAGCATCCCTCCTGCTACTCCCCAAGTAAGGAAAATGGTATCCCTGCTTTCTTTAAATGTGGGGTTCTTGTGGACCATCACAGTGGAATGTGGGAGTGAGGGGATTCCTCAGTGTTCCTGTACAATGCTGGTACATTGGCCATCTTTTTTCTGATCGCTAAGTAATTTATTCTGTACCTTTGTTGTTGTATTCATCCCCCTCCATTAGGGAGCTACATTCAATTCCAAAAGCTGTTCTCCCATGATCGAGTATCAGGGAATATTTGATGCCCTGTCATTTGCAGACTATTCTGCCAAGTTCCATGTTTTCTGTGAGCAGTTGATTTGTTCTGTATTGCTCAGAGCAGCATTCCCTTGCCTGTCCCTGAGCTGTCCCTGCCCTCCCGCCCTGCAGGTGTGGACAGCATGTTCAGCTATGAGCAGGTGCTGCGGCAGCTCCGCTACCGCAACTGGGCCACCTCGGCCACCTCCGACAGGAAGTTCAGGGTCAAGTGCTCGGAGCTCAATGGGCGTTACACCAGCAATGAATTCAACCTGGAGGTGAGCAATGAATTCAGCTTGGAGTTGTGTTTTCTGACCTAGCACCGAGGCCTAGAGCCCAGGTAACAACTACAGGAAATTGCAGGACCTACTTAGCAATATGGTCAAAATTAATAATGGTTTATAAAAACTATTAACAGCTTAGTAATTGTTAATAAAATTAACAGTTATTTCATAATGTTTAGATAACACCTAAAAGCTGATTCATATAGCGAGAAGAAAAAGTCATTGAACAGGTAAATCAAAAGAGTCCTGTTCTGTGCCACTTCAGAGTCAACAGCCAGAAAGGTTAGAATGCATTTTTCATGCTAGAAGTTAGAAATATATTAAGCTGTGTGTTTTCCACTGGCATAAAAAAAGAAGTTAATTTGGCCTTTAGGATCTATGTAATAGTGTTCCTATCTGCTGATGAGCTTCATAGTCCAATGTAATATATGGAGCCAGTGGGCTTGGAGTATAAAGCACTTTTTAGTATCTGGTCTCTTACTTTTCTCTTCTCCCAGGTTAATATCCTACACAGTTCCAACTCCAACTTCATGGACCATGTAAATCACATGATAGTCCAACCCCAATTTCTCCAATCTGTTCAGCACCCTGAGGGGAGTGTAAGTGCAGTTCACAACTCAGGTATGTGGCACCTTCACAAAGACTGCTCACAATGATGCTGGTGTGTCAGTGCTTCCCTTGGGGTCAGCCTGCTCAACAGACTAAAGCCCTGAGGTCCATTGTTTCAGCTTCTAAAACCTCTCAGAGATCATTGCACAGGTGTGAAAGAAGGTAACACTGAATTCTATTCTGTCCAGCAATGTACTTTGTAATTGAAACCTGGTATCCTTTTTTAAAGTCTTCATTCATGGTTTTGTACTCTGACCCCCACAGTTAAAAAATGTCTTGTTTCTAGTATTGAATGGCATGAAGGGTAATGTTTATGCTCATATTGCCCTTGTGCATTTGTATATCTGTAGCATATTAATTTCTACCCACTCCTTTCTAAACAAAAGGAAGAAATTGCATTATTTTTTAAATGTATAATTGCTGCAGTGCCTCTGTTAGCTGCTGTCAAGGCCTCAGTCTGGGCTCTCCGGGGATAAGATAGATTCATCTATGTGCAGCAGGAATTAGGATATATTTTAATCTAATTTTTAGGCTATATGAGTTAAAATATATACCCAAATCTGAAACCTTTTCAGTGAAGTTAAATCCAGGGCAAAGATACCTGTTTAAAAGTAGGATTCTGAAATCCTTTTAGCTGAATGATACATATGTAAAGAAGTAAAGCTGATCTAAAGTGTAGTCAGTTGTAAGTAGCTATATACAGACATGCTTAGAATATTACTGTATTTTTCTTTACATTGTATAGACAGTTCACTAAAATGAAACTGGATGTTTAATGGATAAACTATTGCAAACTAGGTTGTTTTGTTCCTAAATATTGTTTTGATTTCAGACTTCCAGAGCAAGGTCATAAAATGGGTTATGGACTGGGTTATGCTATAGCTCCTGGAACTGCAGTACCTCGAGGTACATAGAGAGTGGCAGCAGTTCTCCACTAACCTAATTATGGAACTCATTACATGCAGTAGTTCAGAGAGATTTCTGCCTGTGACTCAGTGGAGACAGGAGCTTCTCAGAGTGCAACCAAACAGTGAGGAAAAATGTCTTTAGTCCTCGAGAGTCTCCCAGGAAGGTTGTAACACAGGCAAATAGGGTGGCAATGCATTATTTTATTTCTGGGAGCTTGAGATTCAAATCACAAGTGTTTGAAACCTTTATAGTATAAGCTTTGAGATGTACATTTTGTCTCAAGGCCTCAGCTGTAACCAGAAGGGGTCAACATGCAGGTGAGATAACAGAATTTTACTGCACAAACACTTGTTCTAAACTAATTGATTCTGCACTTCTTAACTATTCGTCTTCTGTAGTTAAGTGGCTCAAAGAGCAAAGGTGGGCCTGTTCACTTTTTAGTTTATCATACTCAGGATAAGAAATATGTGAACACCATTTGTGTTTGCTCCACCTTAGTGGGTGGGCACTGGTCAGCACCTTCTGTCATCCCAGGCACTTGGCAGGTGTCTGTCCTGATTCTCAGTCCCAAGGAGGGAGTGCTGTGGGTTAAAAACTAACGAGGTATTTAGTGGGGTTTAGGCAATGTTTTCCACAGGTATAACTCCATTCCCTTTCCTACCCTTTGTTTCAGTTGTTCCCAGTGTGGCCACAATTGTTATCATCATCTGTGTGAGCATCCTTGTGTTCGTCATAACGCTGGGCGTGTACCGGATCCGCACGGCCCATCAGCACAGCTCCGCAGAGCGCGAGGGAGCCAAGGAAAACGAGATGGACTGGGATGACTCTGCTCTCACCATCACTGTCAACCCCATGGAGGTACTTAACTGAGGCACAACATTGTGTCCTGGCACTGCCAGGAGTCACTGGCTGGGCTGGCAGCGGGGTTTGAGCCTCTTTCAGGGTGCAGTTGTTCAGTTGTACGTATGTAAGCTCAGGACCCCATCCCAGTTCTCAGCTCTGCACACCTTGCTAAGATGTAATTGAGAACTTCAGAGTTGTTGTCCTATATAATTACCAAGGAAGATGGTGAAGAACACTCAGGTACACCATCACTTCCATTCCATCCATGTCTGTTTGTAGGTACCCAAGATGATATAGTTTTTTTGGTTTTAACCTTTTAATGTAAGCACTTATGCACTAAAGGGAGGGGAAATCATCAGTAGTTTAAAGAAGCTGATTTTGAAGGTTTAAATTTTGGCAGTGTGGCTACCAAAGATATTGCTTATTGACATTCCATTCTTCTTACAGTAGTTTTTGAATGTTTGCTACCAGCTTGTATGAGATTTGATGCCTAATAATCACATAATGATGGAAAACAGATTTCCCCAGCATGTTAGCATTTCTGAATGCTCATTTGAGACAGCCACTGGCTGCTAAGAAGGCACATTTCTGCTACTGTCTCTCTTCCATTTCTTTACGTGTATTGTAGAAATATGAAAAGCCACACCAGATAGAAGAGGAGAGTGAGGAGGAAGACATAGATGATGAAGAAGAAGACACAACCAGTGCTGAATCAGATGACAGTGAAGAGGAAGAAGAG
This sequence comes from Coloeus monedula, assembly GCF_965178545.1. Taxonomy (NCBI): domain Eukaryota; kingdom Metazoa; phylum Chordata; class Aves; order Passeriformes; family Corvidae; genus Coloeus; species Coloeus monedula. The sequence goes on from NC_138790.1 coordinate 6,884,585, forward strand.
GAGGAAGAGGAAGTGATTGTCCAAAAAGGAGACAAACAGAATGCCACCAGGCAAGAGCAGTTGGAGTGGGATGATTCAACACTCCCGTACTAACAAACAGCCTGCAGCCACAGCTCTTTTGTAACAACCAATACAGTGTTTTTTCAGTCTTTGAATTAATTGACAGGATTTGAACTTCTGCTTGCCTATAACTGTTTTGCCTAAAATGATCTTGTTGTAGTAATTGATAATGACAGAACTGATCCTTTTCTTACAAAGCTGGGGGAAAATGTGGTACAAACCTCCTGGCACACACAGTAATAAAGTAATCCAGAGCTTGATCTGTTAGCAAGCATAGTTCTCAATTTCCTGTTTCTACCTGCAGGTGTGTGACAAAAGTCCTGTCACTCTATCCATAGAGGTTTTTGCCTTTACTACTTTTTTCACATGGGAGAGATTTCAGCTTGTTATGAAGAATTACTTCTGTGGGTCCAAATACCAGTTGCCATCTAACTTCACATTCTTATAGGTGTAAAAAACATAATCCTCCTCTGAACTGGGACTGGCTTTAGTGCTACAGGGGACAGATGCTGAATTCCATCTGTGGTCTCATCCTGCCTTTTGGATGTTAACTGTGTTATAGGAATATCTAGGACCTGACAGGGGATGCATGTGTGCCTATGTAGATGTGGACAGTGCATTTTTTCAGGCATGCTGTCAGACCCTCAAGAGAGGGATTTTTATCCAACCTACTGATAGAAGTTAAAACAAGTTTTAGAAAAACAGCAACAAGAAGGGGCTGCTGAAGGTTGTTAAAAAAAACCCCAGCTTGTTCTGTGTCCAGAGATTGAGTAATATGATCTTACACAAACTGTAAATTCTAATGGGATTGATTCACTGAAAATCTGTAGAGCTGCTCATTAGTTATGGATTGAGCAATTTGCAGCAAATCAATGCTTTAAACCGTCTGTCTCATGGAATCATTAGCTTGCTGCAGCATCTTACTGAACTAGTGGAAAATAAGTGACTCCATTATTCCATAGCTATGTATGGCTGGGATTTAAACAATTATTTTAGATGAGGAAAATGTTCCCTTTTGCTTAGTGAATGCCAGCTGGAATTCCTGTCTGACTGTATTCTATAAAAACATTATTTCTTCTGTACCCCTGCCTGCCTGTAGTGCACAAGAGAAAGGAACAACACTGTGAGCTCTCTTCTGTGCTCATAATTCTCCCTTATTTCTTCTTCCTGAAGCCATTAATGTTGAGAGAAGGTTTTATAAAGTAGACAAGGAAAAATAAAACCTGTGTGGAACCAAAATAGCTGAAAATGAAAACTAAACTCTGAAGAGGTTGAGAGATTATTTTAGTTTGTTATGGTAACACAGCATATTTTTCTTAAACACTGTTTAAAAAGAAAAAAAAAAAAGGAAAAAGCAGAGCTACTTATACAATGTGTTGATAAGTCTGTGTGGTGTGGTTTTTGTCCCCCTTCCTTAAGTACCTTTGCATCTTCAACTGCTCTGCTTACCAAATGCTGCAGCACTTGCTAGGGGAGCTGCTCTAACACATAGAAACAAAATGGCATGGAAGTGAATGCTGCTTGGTGGTTCGTCTGGGTTATTTTCCTGAGTACTTTGTTTTCTTTGCAACTTCATCTTTGACTTTTGCTTTTGTAATTTGCTGTTTAAAATGAGCTGCTTCCTCTTCTCCACTCTCCCAGTCAGTCTAGCCACAACAGGACCTTCCTGAGCGCCCTGAATGGTGGTTGATGTTGCAAAGGGTACTTGGAGAAATCCTGAGGGTATCCACCTCCCTCAATACTAGGTTACTAACAGCTCCTGAATGTCGTGGGATATAGGGAGAATATACAGTGTATTTGGGAGTTCTTGTAATTCCAGTTTCTGCATTTGATAGCTGAAGGGAAATACTGACAGCAACTAGGCCTTGTAGTTAAATAACTAGAAAGTAAATGAAAGAAAAATCTATATTAATTTTAAAATTAGAGATATTCATGCTTGTATTTGTTGTGCCAGCAATCATGTTGTCACATGGTTGTTAAGACTGGCAATACAGCAGTTTTCTTTTGTTATCAATCCTGTTTCATTTTATTCTCTCACACGTATTAAACTTAGAAGAATATTTGCAGAATCAAGGCCACATAAGTACATTTTATCTGCAGGAATAACAACTGTAAAAATGTCCACCATTTCTGTGTAATACAAAATTAATATTTCTGAATATCTTGAACAAAAATGTTATATCATTTCCTACCATCCTAGTATCCTAGATAATTCCCTAGTTTTAATTTTTTTAGTGATATGAAGCAGGCTCTTCATGATGCTTGTTATCAGCACATATCAGCAAATCTTTTTGCTCAAAAAACAAAATATTTAAAAGCAAATGTACATATTTAAAAGTCAATTTCAGATTTAAAACTGGACTTAAATTATTTTAAAGTTTCTGTTATTCCTGATTATTATTGTTGTTATAGCAAACATTAGGGCAACATGAAAACAGCAATTTACAACCTTATTGACAGCCTTTAATTCTTTTATATGTTTGTGAATTCATCAGTGTGTTTCTCCATCTAATATATTGACTTTTATCTTTTTGTTACTGGAAGTAGATCTTTTCAGGTTGTACTCGTACATTACACAAGAAGCAAACAAAGTATTTTCTCTACTGTAAATAAACCTACCTTTTTAAACCTAAGCAAAGTAATAGAGGCATGTGTGTTGTCACTAAAACTTGGTTTGCAGTAAGATATTCAGCAAACTAAAATGTATCACTGTACGTATTTTAGATTACTCACTGGAGTGCATTATGCAGCATTTTTCATTTAAATAAATAGAAACATCCTTTTCACAAAATGGCAATGAGAATGAGAGACTTCTTCACAAAATGGGCCCTAGAATACTTGTGTAGCACTGAGAGCAGTGGCTTCCTAAGTGAAACTACTAACAGAAAATGAAAGAAATACCACTTTTTCTAAAACAATTCTAACAATATTTCCTCCTCTCCAGCAATTATTTTTTTATATAACCTACTTGCTTAAAAATCAACCAGAACACATACACACATATGTGCATAAAGACACACATGTGGGGGTTTTTTGCCCCTAATCAAAAGCCAAAATTTTCTCCTTTCCGCCCTGAAAAAAAGTGTTTAGAACTGTAAAACCATTCAGGTTGGAAAAGATAACTTAAGATCATTGAGCACTGCAAAACACACTAACATGGCCCCAAGTTTCCCATTCACGTGTCTTGAAATTCCCCCAGGGATGGTGACTCCATACTGCCCTGGATGGCCTCTTCCAGTGCCTGACCATCCTTTCAATGAGGAAAATTTCCCCAATATTCGATCTAAACCTCCCCAGCACAACTCGAGGCTGTTTCCCCTTGCCTTATCAGTTGTTACTTGAGAAGAGAAACCAACCCCCAACCTGGCTACAGCCTCCCGTTAGGGAGTTGGAGAGAGTGAAAAGGCCCTCCTGAGGCTCCTTTTCTCCAGGCTGAGTGCCCCCCAGCTCTGTCAGCTGCTCCTCATCAGCCTTGTGCTCCAGACCCTCAATGTCTGTCTTGTGGTGAGGTGGCTTTTTTACAGTAGCAAAAAACAAGTGTATCCAAAGAAAGCACTTCTGAAGAGGTACCCACAATGCATGGCATCAGGAATCCAGAGGTGACAACAGAGGTCTAAAATGACATCACATCAGTGATGCCTTTAAATTTTTTGAAGTTCTAATCTAAGGCTGGAAAAAGCTGCAAAACCTACAAATGCAAATTGAAGATGTTATCTGAATTAATATAACTACCTAAGTGGCTATTTGTGATTAATAGTGCTTATTTCTCTTTCACTTCTACCCCCTCCACAGGTGTTTTATCTTTGCAACTAAACCTTGAAATGCACAGTTGACATTAATCTCAATATTTACTGCATTGGCTGACACCAGTTCAAATTAGAAATAGAGATGAAGGCTTCATTACATCTTTAATACTAATTAAAATAAACAGTTGCTATTTGTTCGTTCCAGCAGGTAATACCTTGCAGTGGTGGTGGGGCTGCTTTTTACCCAATGATAGCTCTCACCAGAGGCTAGTGGGAGGGAGCAGTTTATTTTCCTGTCTGGCATGTGGTGGTGCTGAGCTTGCTGAGCACCTGTGCACCATCCTTACTCCATTCAGGAACAAAATGAGGCTCAGAAAGGATCAGAGGGCTACAAAGTTCCTCCTGTAGGGATGAAGTCCACTGTCTCCATTGCAGCAGCTGTCCCTGCCTGACCCTAAACTGAAAATAATGCCACAGGAGATCAGCAGCCTTAGGTGAAGGATGGCCAGAGGGTAATGCAGTAGCAGCCCTTACTTCACTGAGGCAAAGCTTTTTGAGCCCTGCACCTAATTTGTGTCTCAGCTGTCTCTTTCCACAGCTGTAACCTCAGAGGCAGCTTTAATCTTTTCCCTGGCCAGGGTCCCAGTGTACTGGGACACAGCACTGGCTCTTCTCAAAGTTTTGGTGCCAGCACACACAGCACTCCATATCCACAGAACAGCACAAGGAAAGACTTTACTGGGGTGACAGCAGCTAAAGATCTGGTGGGATGGAGCTGCTCCTGGAATATAAATTTTAATACCAGAATTAAGGATGTTTGCAAAAACCTATGGATACTGAGAGAGGAAGAGGAATTAAACTGTGTGTACATCTCCTCTAAGGGGCTTCCTCTTCCCTGAATTCACACATGCTGAACAGAGTAAGTATCTCAAAACAAGGATATCCCCAGTCTCAGGGGGGATACCAGGTTTTATCAGGTAAAATAATAAAATATGCCCCGATAAAATTACTGAATAAAAATAATGGAAATGCTGGGAGGAACCTGGATGATGCAGTAGCCTTATCTAGGCTTTCAACAACAGGTCTGGGATTAATGCCTCTCTGGGGTGATCCCTGTAGCTGCTGACCTTTACAGAGCAACTGTTTAAAGTAGTTCTACACCAAGTGAGGAAATCTAAGGAGATAGGAGAAAAAAAAACCCAAATGACAAAACATAAACATCAAAAAGATTGTTAAAGAAATCAAACCACCTTCTAAGTCGCTAAATTTATTCCTGTTGATGGCACATAATTCTGTGCTGTACAAATATAATCTTCCTCATGCTTCAACCAGTATCACCAACCACAGAATGGCATTAGGTTTCTCCCTCTCAGGCACAGCCGAGGAAGCTTCCAGGCCTTGTTCCTGCACAGCCTCATTGCCCCCAGAGCCTGCAAAGCTCACAGCATTCCAGTGCCACTGCAAACAGCCACAGGAATAGCAGCCATCCCATCCCTCAAAGATCTTGGTGTTCCCAAAGGAACCAACACTCGCATGCACCAAACCTTGCAACACTTTGTAACATAAGTACTCTTTACAGCACCCAGAATCTGTGATCCTGTTCAGTCTTTGTACATTTGGATCAAATGGGTTTTTTTTTGAAATAAAGAAAGTCATAACAAGCAATGTGAGGAGAGATGTAAACTGAAATTCATCAGGTTCCCTAAAGCTACATGTCTCAGACTGTGTATCCAGTGATCAGACTTCTGGTTGCTGGACTTGCCTGGAATCCAACTTCATTTTTGTTAGCATGGAGAGGAAAGACACAAAGAATAGAGATAACCACTAAAGGTACAGCAGAGAAAAATTCATACTCTCTTAACACCCCCAATCTCAAGAAGTATTTCTGCACAATATATTGGGAAAATTGCTCCAGTGATATCTCAGAAAGTAATTATAATTCATCACCTTTGTAGAATGAGCAAGGTTCAAGCCTGGTGTGTTTTTTCTGGTTTTGTTTTTCTCTAAAGAAGACATGACCATAAATTAAAAATGCACAACACTTGAACAGTGCAAAAATGAAAGGGGAGCAAGGGCTTTAATTTCATAAGCCTCTGTCTAATATAGGGGTTTAAAATAATAAACAGTTGTAGCCCTTATTTTTGAAACTTAACAGAATAAAATGAATCCAGGAGGTTTTGTATGTTCATAACTTCATTCCTGGTGATGAAAAGGCAGGCACCAGAGCAGGTAACCTTTTTCCCTAGAGGTGTTTTGCTGCCTTTGGAGTAGGTATTGCCAGTGGTTTGCTTGTTATGGTGTCCCTGTCTCTGCTGGCAGTAGGAACAGTGCTGCTGGCATCCTTTGGAAAGCTGTGAGTGCTGTTGATGAACAGCCCTGTGAAAGAGCTTGGTGGTGCTGTAGTCCAATAATTCTCCTGCAGCTCTGCTCAGAGCCCTCCCTTGTGGTGCACTCCAAACACGTGCAGAGGGAATGACACAATGGTTACAGTGGAGAGCTTTGGGCTGGTGCTTCATTAGTTATTGTCTATAAAGAAACACTCTGCGTGAAGCACTGCAGACATGTGAAACAGAGTTCAGGAAAAGCCCTCATTCTTATTTTCAGTACTAAGTCATGGGGAAATTGTGCATTCATCAGCTGTTGAAGCTCCATGGCTGTGTATTGTCACTATTTATGTCTGTGCTGAGAACAAAGAAGCAGCAGAATTTTTTTCCCAGTTAAGCACATTGTACAATAAAAGAGTTCAGCTTTCCCTAGGCAAGGTGCACAAAGCTTGCCAAATGCAAAGAGAAGCTGCCTCCAAATAGGGAACAAAGATTTTACAGTGGTATTCCATCCTCATGCTTTAGAAACGTAGAAAATTTAATGGGAGTAAAATGCGTTACTGCAGCCCTTCCTATTCCTTTTGTAAAAATCTGGATAGTCTTGGGTTTTCAGAGTTGTTGAACTTCCCAGCTGGGTATAAAGTTCTTTCAGGTGTCTTTTGGTGTAATAACCCATAAAACTGTTTCTGGCAAAAGGTTTCAGGATATACTAAGGGGGAAAAAATGGCAAAAAGTTATTAAAATTACAATGTCTTTTTTTTTCTACTCCTGCCTCCCCTAAATATACAGATACAAAAGACTTGATCAGACAATCCTGACCAAGTCTGTGACTACAATGACATTTCAAACCAGTACTGAAATTGGCAGTAAATCCTTGTCTACAAACTGCTTAATGTACAGTAGATGAAAAGGTGGATGGCTGTTTTAACTAGGCATGCTCTTTGGAACGTGGAATGGATCAACTACAGTCAGTTCCTTTAGGAAACCAAATTATTATTTAAGGAAGAGTGAACAGGAAGGTAGAAGAGAATACTGCATGAAAGAGTTAAGATTTACAGTGATGTGAAAAAAGTTGAAATTTATACCTGTAGAAAAGAAAGACACATAAAAGCTCGAGTGTCAAATAGTAAGAAAATGGAAACATTTTCTGTTTTCATGCCAGAACTGGCACTGTCATGATGAACAAGAAAAAGAATGACTATAGGATGTTGAAGGGTTCCGAGGTGACCAGACATGTACGCGTACACACATATGTGTGCATACAAGAAAATCACATAACAGTTCCCATGGGGAGGTGGGGGCTCTGGTGATGAAGGAGACCCTGTAGTTTTTTAGCCTTGTTGATGCTGAAGTTGCCTCCTTTAGTTCCAGTTACAGCACCTCCAGCAGAGCTGGGAAGGCAGCAGGGCCATGAGAGGTACTGCTATACTGGGTGTGCACTAAGTAGAAAAATTTAGAGCCAAGGCCAGCCCACGGGGACTTGGGGCAAACACTGTGTCTTCTGTAACTTGAGTTTGAGGGTTCAGTTACCACACAGTTTAATTTGAGGTAAGAAATGGAACTTTTGCTCCCAGACAGCTGTGTTGATTAGTTTTGGAGATCCATAGGTTGATGAGGAGCTGGAGACACCCAAGGCAGACTATACTCCACATTGAAAAGGCCCCCAAGCAAACTTTTTGAAGTGATACAATCTCCTAAGTGGCCACATAGTTAGGACTCCTGATTTTTGAAAATATACGTAATAGAAAACTTTTCAAGGATAATGACCATTCCTGAATGAATCTGAGAGCTGAAGTTACTGCCTCCATTCTCAGAATCAACTATTGGCACGTTTATTGTTGGCCTCTCCCCAAACTGATGTAAAAGTGTGAGGTACATCTGAAAAGAGATGGGGTTTTTATATATATTCTGTTACAAATGCTGCATCACCAGTTGAGTAAATTTTTGATTGTGGTTAACAGGCAGTTCTGTTCAAAGGGTCATCATGACAGGGATGGGAAGATACACCAGAGTGGATTATTGCTTTGCAGGGTAATTCACACTATGGGTAGGCTTTCTAAGAACTGTTTCATCTCAATTTCAGTGTGTTTAGAAGTTCATACTAGACTTACCAAATCCTAGAAATAAAGATTAGTAGAAAAAAGGAAAATGTAGTGCGAGTATTATGCTAACAGTGCAGAATTCTTTACTAGAATATATTTTTTAGTGTTAGGGATGGGGGTGCTTCAACCTACTTAAATGTTTCTAAGCCTGGGGCTTCTACTGCTTCCCCTGGGAGATAGTTCTAGAGTCTATTAGAATTCACCATTAGAAAGCTTTTCCTGAAAATGAATTTAAATAATCCTTTTTGTAATTTTTATCTCATTAGTCCCAATTATACCCTTTTGCACCACTCTAAATAGTTCCTCTAACCATGATTTATATCCTTTGAATATTTTTAGATAGTTACCAAATTCATTGCCTTTGGTCATTTACTAGAGAAGCTGTGAATCCCTCCTCATCCCAGTTCATTCCTTCAGTCTTGTATTTCTTACCTTTTCATGAAATGTCTTTAATACACAAAATAAATCCCCTGGTATTTCCTTAAATGTGTCATGATCGGTTCACTCTGTTAAGGTTCTCTGTGTTGGTGTGTGTCACTGCATAAGTTGTCAAAGGTTAAACAATAAATTTAAATTGAAACTTGATTTTTAAAAAATCTTTTCTGTAATCAGTGGATAAGTTCTCATACAATATGAATTTAGCAGTGTCTTTTACGTGGAAATGATTTAACAAAGCCAACCAATAAACACTGGAGCCAGCCAAACAATTAGACAAAGCATAATTTGTTAGAAATTAGATTATTGTCATTAATGTGAAAACAGACACTGTCATTCATGTGCCCATGTTTTTAAGTGTCCCTATACTAAACAGCAACTATTAGTACTTTCATTTAGGACAGATAATGTTGCTTCTCCTCAAATGTCAGTAAAATGCACCTACTTTGTAAAACAAATGCTCAAGATTTCCAGCCAGGCACTAACTGCTGCAAAGAAATAGAATTGTGCCAACTCTTCTGATTACTGCCATGCCTACCTTTATATTGCAAATTTGTGATACATTTCTGGTCTCTGCTGGCATGATGACTCTGGGGTTTGTTTTCAAGCCTGTGTTCTCCAGCTCAGAAGCCACACAGGCAAACAGGGAGAATGTACAAAGTCAGCTTGGGCCTTTTCATTGATGTGTTTCCTTCATCTGCTCCTGCCTCCTGTACCTGAACACCAAACCAGAACTGAAATCCTTGTGCTTGAAGAGTCACTGCATCACTAAGACCCAAGTGAAATAGAATTTCATTTCTTCTTCGTTTGCTCTGTCTGCAAGGATTGGTGTAAAGGGGAGAGCAGGAACACTGAGGGCTCCGGTGGTGACTTTAGGGAACTCTCTACTTCCCTCAGCACATCTCAGTCCCTAGTGGGTGTAAATTGTGCAAACCGTATTGTAGGAAATTATGAATTGTCAGGAGTGGGTTTAGGTCACAGGAGCAAACAATGACTGCCTTGGCATTGGCTGTTTCCTGTCACTTCTCTGCCCATCTTCCCAAAATGAGCCATTGGATGAGGAATACCCGAGGTCTGACAGACAGGGGAAGATGAATGAGCCTTGCAAGCTGAGGTTGCAACACAAAGGAGAGGAAAAGGAAGAGGAATTCCTGAGTAAGGAACTGTAAAACATGACTTGTGATGAGCAGCAGAGCGGGAATCAGACATGCACCCTGAATATTGTTGCAGTTTGGTGGAAGGGGTTGTTCTAGTTAGAATTAACTATGTAGTTATTAAATATTTTATATGTTACTGAGAGTGTAGGATTTCAAAGAGCTGAGAAATAATCTCATCATGCCAAATGTAACAGCTGTGCTCTAATTGGCTGGGACAATTCTATTTCATATTTCATCATCTCTTGACAGTAAAAATGATATTTCATCTGCCTGCAAAAATGTAGAATTTTTCACACACAGTTCGCCATTTCCCAGATTGCTTCCATGTTAGTGCATTGGTTCTTGTTGAGGAGCAGTTAACTGCAGTTGGTAGCATGTATTTTGTAGCTTGGGATTGCTTCCTAGCTGTCCAAATTCTGTGTAGTTGTGGCCACTTTTATGGATAATAAAACATATACCAGAGAAGGGATTAAGTAAACATATGCTGTATGGTTGTACATACAACGGTTGTACTCCGTAAATGTGTCTCAAACCAACAGACTGTTCAGCCCAGGAAAGACGCTCTTACATGAAATATCTTATTGTGGATGTGAAACAACCATAAACCATGTCTTGAAATGTCTTGTTGCAGATGCTAAATGCATTTCTGAAAGCATGAATCTATACAATTTATGCAGTATGATGAATTAAATGACTTTATGCAATTAAAGAGATGAATATGACATGATTTTTGAATAGATATGAATCAGCTGTTAAAAAAAACCAAAACAAAACAAACCAACCCTTTCTTAAAGAAAATGTACAGCAAATTTTGACAGACAGTACAGTACACAAACCCTAACTTTACATGGAGTAAGAAGTTGTACAAAACCCCCTCCATGGCATAGTGGTGTATTTCATAAAAGCCATGCCAATATGCACAGTCATTTATGAATTTGACATTGTTAGTATCCATGTTTTCCACGGGACTGATTAAATGCATATTTGAAATAGATCTGTTATTTTAAAATTTGTTCTGTACATCTGTACATGTATAAAAGCCAGAGTCATTTTTGTGGTCACTACGGCACTTTCTGTGAATTGGCCAATAAATATAATTTTAGAATTTCACATAAAAGGTAATGTTCTGTCATCTTTATTTCACTGATTATTGGGATGTTCTCATTTACTGTACCATAACCTTTAAACACTAACACACCTCTGGTGGCAAAGGTTAAATATCTGGCCCATGTCTGCCATCTCTCTTGCTAATTCCTAGGAAGGAATATGCCACATGTCAAAAGACTTTTCCAGTCCAGTTTTAGAGCATCTACACAACTTTTCATCCTGCTGCTGAGAAAGGGAAGCAAGGGAAAGGGAACTTTTCAAAGAGCTGTTGGTATTTACATTTAATAGCCATCTATTTTCCCCTTTCATTTTGGTGTGATAAAAGATGATAAAATATTAAAGAGAGGGATGAATATACCATATATTACACACATAAAATGTGAAATAGTACGAGGGGAAAAACCTAATGCTGAATCACCAGCCTATGAATTGCATTAGCACATGTAAGTGATGTATGGGATCTCATCACACACAGCAATGTACCTGACTTCTTTTTGCCTTCTGCTCTGTCTGGAGCTCCCCTCCTTGTCAGCTCCTCAGGCTCAATCTCATTCTTTTACAAGATGTTCCACTGATTACCTCAGGTCTGATCTGCACATCACAAACTCCCCATGCACACTTCTTTAGCCACACAAGTACCCAACATCAGCGGTCTAAGATGCAATTCACTCCTTTCCAATTTTCAGAAGGGTTCATCTCCTACTTCACAAGTCTAAGTGACAAACAAAAGCCAAACCTGAACATTCAAATCTCTGCCTCCAGCCCTTGCTGTGCCAGGCTGAACACAGCAAGTACTGAAGGCAGCATCAGACTTCACACCCCTATTTCAGTGGCACAGCATCCCCTGGCTGGCTGGAGTTTGGGAAAATCAGGGAAAATACATATCCTACACAGGGACAGTGAGCCTGGTCCTGAGTCATCACAGGTACAGACTGGTGTTAGAGTTCACAGATTCCAAAGAGAAATCCTTGTTTCCTGCACATCACATCCAGAGTGGGGCAGCCTTAGCAATTCCCTTTGGTATAACGGGATTAGATATGGCCGCTTCCACTTTTTCATACTAAAGCTTCCTGAGGGTCTGAAATATTAGTTAAGAGTAGCTGTGCTGAGTGTGCCCACAGCAAGGCTGGGCCCATCATCAGCCTGCATGGCTGCAAGGCCTGTTTTCTTAATAGAAAAAAGGCTTCTAAACCTAATTACCCTTGCCTCCTTAGAGAGCAATTCCTGACTGCCTTTCCTCTCCTCCATCCCTCCATGCAATCTAGATTTTTTACTTTTTGTGTGTCATTAGTTAACAAAAGAGGAAGGAAAGAAAATTGTATTCCACGTTAGTCCCAACCAGAGTAACCATGGAGTCCTGGCACTCTCTCTTAACTGCAAATATACATCTCCTGTGCAGTGACCTGAGAAGACACACAAGTCACTGCAGGCTCGGACTGTGCATTTTCTTTCTAGCAATTTAAATAGCCTATAGAACCTATTCGGAATTTAGGATGGGCCTTCCACAAGTCGTGAGTCTAAACCTAATGACTTATAGTGAAATTGCAGTGATTCAAAGAAACAAAACAAGTTACAAGTTGTCTAGAAAAAGAGTCTAAAGTTTTCCACCCTGTAATTTTCTTCTTTTTTGTGACAATCATAAATATATACAAGAAAACAATTTTGGCTAATAACTAAGTCATAATGTGATCATATATTTAATTTCGAGATTTCTTGAAGAGCTCCTGAAAAATCAGAAATACGAGCTAGGGCATCTTTAAGATTTCTGCAACCCTCTGCAAAGAATTATGTCTTGCCACAGAAAAGACTACAATATTTACTTACTATTTTACGAATAAAAATAATTTCTATTTATAACTTAATTCTATTCATAATTCCAAACCTTTGTTACCTTTGCAGGTTTTTTAATAACCTCCATGATCTTTGCTCCTGAATTTAGAAAACCTACAACAAATCATGGTGGCTTAGTCTAGTTAAAAATATGTCTCAAGTAGTCAAACACTCTGCTATGCCTTCCCTGATTTAGGACACTGAAAGCCTCCTAACACAGATGCACAAAACTTAAGGGTTTTTTTCTTAGTTACACACAAGATCCACTAGGAATAAAAAATTGAAAATTAAAGCTTAACTGATACAAATGGCTTTTTCACTTATTTGCAAGTTCTTGCTTGTGCTATGACAACCTTTAAACATCAGTCCTCTACCACACTGAAAAAGAAAACAAGCAACTGATGCTAGTCCCAAAATCAAGTGCAAGGAAAGATATTCCAGCCAGGAAGAGAAAGTAGGATTTAGTTCTTACCTGCCATATAGCTTCAAACTATAAGAGTGTAGGTTTAGATTAGACACTGGGAAAAAAATCTTTACTGTGGGGGTGGGAAGGCCCTGGCACAGGTTGCCCAGAGAAGCTGTGGCTGCCCCTGGATCCCTGGAAGTGTTCAAGGCCAGGCTGGATGGGTCTTGGAGCACCCTGGGATAATGAAAGGTGTCCCTGCCCATGACAGGGGTGGAACAAGGTGGTCTTTAAGGTCCTTCCACCCCAAACCATTCCATGATTCTATGATATATTGATGGATCATATATAGACAAATACTCATAGATATCAGTGTTTTAAAAAGTTGTAGCTGATCTAATGATTACATATATGAGATGCAAAGACACAAGCAGAACAGATCCAGCAACAACAGATTCATATCTGCCTTCCTTATGTGACGAAGATTTTTCTGCAGAGTACAGGAGCCAGCAAATGGCTCACTGGTCTAGAAATTCTGATTTCTAGTTATTCCAGTTTGACTCCAACAAATTCACTGACTGTAGCCTGGCAGCAGAGATGGGAGCCTGTGAGATTTGCTGCCTTCACCACACACACTTGCTGTGGCAGTGACCAAATATTTCCTCCTGGCTTTAGCACTGCACCCTGACTACATCAGGAGCTGTCCCACACAGCCCTCCTGCCTCTTCTCTCACTCTCCCTGAGTTAGAAGTTACAGTCTGATGTTTCTCAACAAAAATGGGACAGACTAGTAAATAAGACCACAGGCAGTTTTTAAATTTCCCTGGCTGCTTCTGCATGAAAGGGCTTAGAGGAAAGCTCACCAAGGGAATCAGTGTGCCTTGCAGCAGGAAAGCTCCTTAGACAGCGAATTTTTCAGTGTGACTTCTGCAAATCCCACTAACTACTCAATCAGAAACGTCTGCTCAAATGAAAACACCACTGAAAAAGGATTCACAAATGTATATGAATGAGAAAAATTGCTGCAGAGGCTCAGAGAGAAAAATAAATCTGTGTAAAAAATTTTGGTAAAACAAAATTAACACACAGCTGTCTGCAAATTTCCCAAGACCTTGTAAGGTACCATGTGCTGTAGAGTTAAAGGTGTTACAAAGAGACGTTGACAGAGACGTGTATTCGACACAAAAATCATGAGAGACCTTACAGTGAGGAAAACCAGTAGTTCTTTTCTTGTGCTTTAAATTAGAGGGTTTGAAATGTATTTCTATTCTGATCTTAAAAAAAGAAAAACTATAACTTCCCAGAACATAATCATAGATACAGAGAGGAAGAAATTATTTAGGCATATTATTGCAAACATCATCCTTAAAACAGGGTTCACACAGAAATATAAGCAAAACCTTTAGAATTTTAGCATTTAGTGGGAGAGTTCAGCTGTGTCTCTGAGATTAATAAAACTTTGTAAGCAGGGCTTTATTTTTAACCCTTTCTAGCTCTGCCAGCTGCTTTTTCAAAGGAAAAGGAAGGATTCTGTCTGCTCTTGCTGTCTTTCAGTGCAGTGGTCAAGGAAGAGAGAAAAAACTGGATTTGTTTGTGAAGTTCATGTCTTCACAGAAGATAGGCAGGAATGAGATGTGAGTTTTGGAGTGATGACTCAAGCTCAGTTATATCTTTAGAATAAGCAAAGTATTTTTGTGTTGAAGAGATGGTCGATTTAGCTTATGGAGAGGATTTGTTGTGCTTCATTTTACCTCCATTCTTGTATCTGAGAGCTTTCTGCATTTAACTGCAGGACATTTCTGTCTCATCCCTTCAAGCAGATATTTATGACAGAAGGAATGACCATCTAAATTAGTTATCCTCTTAGCAACTCCAGCAAGAACCAAATAATTAATCTCCCTGTAGATGAAACACTTGAAAGAGCCCTCAGTAGTGACATCTACAGTCTGTCTGCCTTTCTGTGGGTATAAGAACCCCTCCAATTTCTGAATTTTTCTTCTGTGCCACTCATGAGTAAAAATATTATTCAAGATAGAAACAGCCACTAGGGAATAACAGTTCCAAAAAGGCATTGCTTCTTATCAGGCTGCTCAGCTTTGTCTCATTGCTTTCCCCTGTCTGAGATTTAGCTGTTTGTTGTGGCCTGTTAAAACTTACCTTGTAAGGTTTTGGGAATAGTCTTTTCTACTGCATGTTTTATAGAGTGTAGCATGGAGGACACTTGGGTTTATTCACATGAATGATATCACACAGACTGGGTTACACTAATAAAAATATTAATGTTATACCTGGAATGTGAAAGGGCAGAACAAGTAGAGAGGAGCCTCAAATATGCCAACCTAGACTCTATTTACTGCCCATTTTGCTTGTCATCTTCGTAAGATTCTGCCTCCTCCTTTGTATTTCAGTTTTTCCACCTATGAAGTGGAGCTAAAAAAACTTTTCTGGTTGTCTTTTCTCACGTATGGTGTGAACGCTGCCTGTACCCCATTCAACATAACACCTTATATAGCAAGATGACTAACCAAATACAATTACTGCAGATCATAAATATTGCCATTACAAGCAAATCTTGCTCTCCTACAGCTCCTTTACAGACTGAATCAAATGGTGACATCCAACTGCCTAAGAGTGAAAGGCTCTGTCCAGGGAAAGGAGATAATTACAACAGTGATAATCAAGTCCTAATGAAATTCATTACTTATACTCAGTATCATTTTCTCCTTAAATAAATGACAAATTTACATAAAGATATGGCCATGTCTACTTATTAGAGAAAGTTTAATATTAAAAAATATTGTTTATCTAAGGCTATAGAAATCTTTGATTTTATAAATATTAGGACCAGCTCTACAGTGGTCTGGTCTTTATTCATTAGAATAAAGAATTACACAGTTGTTGAATATTAACATAAGTATTAATAAAGTGATTCAGACATGGAAGATTTTTTTCATATTAAGGAGCACAACATCAAAAAATACTTAAGGAACTAGAAATACCTTCTACCTTATTATCTATGAAGTCTTATGGTCCAAAATTCCACAATATATACTGGAAATCTGTTTTACACAAGCAGGACTTGGAAAGTACATAATGCTGGTGAGGGATGTCTCCTAATATGACAAAATAAAGCCTACTAAGAAGCAGTGAGCTGTAGGCAGGACAGGAAGAGGAATTATGAAATTCACAGCTCTCAGGGTTTCTTCTTCTAGCACATTATGTTTTAAAAAGCAAAATCTAAATGCTGATGCCTGCTTTGACTCTGACAGGTGATCCTCCTACAAGGGCAATCCAACAATGAGATAATGCCTCATTCCAGGAATTACTAGAATGCAATAATTTTATTTACTTTTTAAAACTTACAATACTTCTGAGGCAGTTAAAGGTAAGAACTAGAGTTTATATCTAAGGATAAAACTCAGTCACCAGTATTGCATTCCTATAGAGATATGTTTAGCAGACAAGAATAACCACAGAGCTGGTGAGAGACTTGAAATTGGGAAGGTAGTGTAGAAATTCTGAAATTAGCATGCCCAGAAGTTTGAGTTCAAAGCCTGTACCCCATATACTTCTTCAGTTTAATGGCAGCATTGTCATTTTTAGGTTTCCTTTTACAATAACTAAGTGCCATTTTTCTCAAAGTGCTGGTTCCAGTCCCATTGAGGATAGCTAAGAGAGCCCGTTCAGAGACTCAGCATTGTTGCAGAATACATTCCTATGCTGTTTAAGTAAATGCCAAGGCAAAGCTGAGGCATTTAGTCAAAATAATTGTTGAGGCAAAAAGCCTGTTAAAGTGGGAAGCATCAATTTTATTTATGTTGTCTCAAAAGTCTAGAGTACACACGAGTTGTTTTGCTTGCTGATTTTCACGGAAGACAGATTTTTTGGTACTATTTTGTAAATACCTCCATTCTAAGTGGAATAATTATCCAGGGAAAATTAATCTTAACTACCATCTTCATGTAAGACAGAGCAAGAAATTAGCTAGCATCTTGTACCGTGTCTACTCCGACTGGAAGTGGTTGTGTTTTGGGGCACTTCAGTGTGGGTTGATTTTCACATGATATTGAACAATCACCCTCTGAAAATATTTTGGCCATGACTGTCTCATCCAGAAACATTATCCTTGTTCCCCAGCTACTTCAGAGATGCTGTGTGATGAAAACCAATTCCCACTGGACAGGCACACACCCAGGCGCGTGAACTGACAGAAAACCTGACCTTGGAAAGCTCCCTAATACCAGAGGTGAAAAAAAGAACACTCAGACAGCTTCACCACAGCCATCCCAGCACTGGCAGCAGTATGAGTCAAGGATTAAAGCTCAGGACCAGTGAACCCATGACTGCAATATAGAGATGGATAAAGGAGAACTTAAGGAAGAAACAAAAAAAATGAGTCAGTCAGAGTCTTGAGGGGGAAGAAGAAGGAATTAATCACTGGAGTGCTACTGAACAAGATTCAGCCTTGCTTTGGACACAGGACATGACTATTAATGAAGGTTTTAAAAACAATAAAGGTTAAAGAGTAACTTGCTAGCTGGTATCTGTATTGGGAAATTCTCCAATTTTCTGGCCCTTGTGGAATATTAAGAGATTCCTTAAGAGAAAAAAGCTCTTAAATACAGAAACTGCTGCATTCTTTTGTACTTATTTTTGTGGAGATCAGGTTACAATAACAAACAGCTTTCTACAGTTTAAAATACAATTATTCAGCATTCAGTCCTCAGATGTAATGTTGAAGTAAACAGGTTTTGCTCATATGCACAGTGAAGGCAATTACACTGGGAGAATTGGTACTTGCAGTGCAAATCTATACATGGAGCAACAGACGTGGTTGGTTTAGGTTAGTGCAGCAACACTAAAGCCACAAGTGTGGCAATTGACATCACTTTATGTGATGTTTATACACAGAAAAGCATTATATTCATCACAGATTCTTTTTTTACAACACTGGTTTTTTTCCTTAAAAAAAAAAAATGCCAGGGTGGGTTCTTTGGGAGAAGCAGATTTTGAGATTTCTTAAAGGCAACGTTTAATCTGCAATATTATATATGAGACATGTGAGAGCATCAGTGGAGATCAGGAATCCTCTTGATCACTGTTTAAAATAGTTTATAATCCAAGGAAGCCTGAAAATCACAGCCCAAACTACACCAGGAGATTCATGGCATAGCTGGGAATTTGTGTAAGATGCAGAGACTCCTCAAGACCCACAGTGATTACTACTTACTACCTCAGGTGAGACACTGCAGTCTGAAAGCTGAATCTTTTTACTGTTGGCCTGGTACTGTGGAGGTGATGACGTGTCACAGAATCACAGAACCACTGAGTCTGGAAGGGACCACTGGGGGTCAGTTTGACCAACCCCCTGCTCAAGCAGGGTCCCTACACCTCCAGCAGGCTGCCCAGAGCCACGTTCAGATGGTTTGGATACCTCCAAGGATACAGACTCCACAACCTCTCTGGGTAGCCTTTGCCAACTGTTCAACACCCTCACAGTAAAAAAGTGTTTCCTGAAGTTCAGAGGGATCCTCCTGTGTTTCACATTGTACTCCTTGTCTTTTGTCCTGTCACTGGGCACCATTGCAAAGACCCAGCACTCCTTTATACCATCTCTTGAGATATTGATACACTTTGATAAGATCCCTCATGAACCTCTTGAATGACAGAACTCACTCTGTTTACCTAGTGTCTAAATTTCACCTATTAAAACCTGGAGGATCCAAATTGGGCACTGTATCAGATTTACCTACCTTAGTAGAACTTACATCTCTTTATATACTATTTGTCCCTTTTTATCCCATCGTTCTCAGTAATATCTAGTCTTAAACTTAGGCTCTCATTCATTCAACAAGCAAAGATCAATAACTAGATGAAACAAAACACATGTTGCTTGTCTAATGCACTTCATATATTGATTAGTTAACTCTGTAAAGTGTTTTGGTTCTTCTAGAACAGAGGATGAGATGGGAATGTAAGGCACTCAACCTGCCTGATTGACAAGCACAATCAACTCAGATTAACACTTTAGCAGTTTATCTGTGAATAAACAGCACCACAGGTGAAGCAGCTCCCAAGATACAAAGGAAGATGGACAGGGAAGGGCTGAGTACCTCGGGTGTGCTGCCAAAGAAATGCAGGTGCACTGCCTCCCTGCTCTGCCAGGAAACCCAGCAGATGTGTTGTGGAGCACAGAACAGGCTGGCCAAGGCTACTGAGCCTGAGCTGCTGTAGATGTCAAGTCAGGCTGGGCATCTCTGTCCAATTCTCCAACCGGTCACCTTGTATTTTACACAGCTTATTAGCTCAGGCTCACTGCTGCCTACTAAAAGCCCCTGGGTATCCAAGACACCAAAAGTCCCTCTAATATCTTCACAAAGGAAGAGTTGACTATTAAAAATATCCTCCTACCTTTCCAAAGCTCTCAGGCTGACTTTTAATACTGGATTTTTTTTTTCAATTCTCTGTAGCATGCTTTTCTGAAAAGTATTTGTGCATTGTGCCTCACTGATACTGTTTAGACATCCTTTGGCTCATGTAAAGTGGTTTTCTTATCCAGAAACAGGCTTTAGTTTACATGGGCAGTGATTCATGGGCAGTGTCATTAGGATGTGAATTGAAATCTCTGGGGTACATCACAACTGGGCTTTGCCAGTCTTTGCTGCTTGAGTCAGATTCTGTGTCTAGCTGAAATTTCTATTACACTATCTAGATTTCATAGCTGCTATTAATACAAGTTACGCTTCATTAAGCATGAATTCAAAGTGAACTGGGCTCTGAAGTTCAATAAAGTGCTGAAGGACAAACAGAACAAATATTTTTATTCTTAGAAGTGTCAGCAAGACAGAGAAGAACATTTGTTTCCACTGTATATCCAACCTCAGAACCAGGTGGCTCTTTAAGAATGATAATTCCCTCCCAGATTTGATTTTTTTCCCTTTAAATAAAACTTATCTTGCTTCAGGCTTAGACAAAAGGTAGATGAATACTATGAAATACACATTTATTCTCAGACTCAATTTTTTTTGACAAGTCCACAACATACAACTTGCCGGTTAAAAGAAGTTCTTCCAACCTGCCCTGCACTGCCAGGTGTGGCTGAAGTATCTTCACTACAGTGGGGCAGCTTTGCCCATTGCCAAATGCTCCGTGCTCTCCTGCAATCTGTTAAGATTCCTAGTGTCAGCCAGACACACCAGAAGAGCTCTGTGTCCTGCCCAAGCAGCCCACAGCTGCAAGCAGCTGTGCTGCCACATTCCCTGGCCACGTGCATGCACAGCCATGGGTCAGCGAGAAGGCTGCACGTTGGCCTGGCCTGTTCTCTCAAGGACACTACAGGTGTCACATCCTCTCACAAATATGCTCATTGCAAAGGCTACAAATTGACAAGCAATTAAGTTACACATGGGGAGGCAGCTCTGGTTCATCAGGTCCTTAATAGTGATTGCTTTTGTACAGCAAAGAGGTTTGGCTGAAACTGAGCAGCCATGTGCTTGTCACAGTGGTAAGGTCCACAGGAAGACCCAGGACAAAGTGTGAGCCTTCATTTTGGCTTCACATCTCCCCTTATTCGAAAGCAAAACCATATGGGGTCAGATCTAGGTCTCTATAAGGGTATGAGATGTGCTCAAAAGTGCCACTCTTTGGAAGTTACCACAGAATGGCTCCTTGCCTTGGAGTGATTTGGTTCTGAGCTCACAGGTCCAGTAGGACAAGGGGAATACTTCCCTCCAGCATTACCCTGGATCCATAAGAGCATACAAAGAACGAGGGTTTAGAGAAAAGGTGGCAGTTTACGGAATGACAGAGATCTGAGCCAAAAGCAGTTCGGATACTGAGGGAAAGGAGAGAGAGGGAAAAGCTGGGTAAAAGGAGATTATGCAAGCAGGGTCTGTGAGGCCAGTGGTAAGGACTGGGTGTGTAACTATAGTAATTAGTGCAGTGTAAGACTCTAATCGATGGGGCTTGATTAGGGTTGGCAGGCACCAGAAACTGTTCAAGTGCATTCATTTTGTGCAACTCCAGCTTACAGGAGCTGTGACTGACTTTTAAGGAGTTACAAGAAGAGGCTATTCAAATGCCAGATCTGCTTCCAGTTACTCAGCTCTCACAAATGTGAGAAAACTGTGTCTCTGAGTCATACTTAGCTTTGTCCTTCTTGCAAGCCAAGAAAAGATTTATTTTCTATTTTAATAGAATACTTACAGCATTCCTACTTTATTCTGTCTGTAAAGGGATTGTTGGTCCTTAATGCCTCAAAGCCCAGCATCCCCTGACTCACTCTGTGGGTACTTTGCTTCCAAATAGCTCCATTGTCATGTACCAGATCCTAACACCTGAGGCTAATTTTGCCTCCCTTCTATCACACATTTGTTATGATCGTGACTGCTTAAATTCTTCATTCCTCATTAGACAAATGCCACCTGTATCTCCAGTCACACTCCTTGGCTACATAAATACTTTTAAGAAGAGGCAGCCTACTCTGCCCATTGTACAGCAGCAAAGCAGGTAGTCCAGAAATATTTTAAGTTTCAATTGTTTGAGTCTTGTAATAGTATTTTATTCATCCCAGAACCTCCTCATTCTATTAAGTCTTTCATTCAGCTACTCTTTTATAGAGACCTCCAGTGTTAAATCCACAGTTACCTAGGTTTTCCAAATAAGTAACCTGAAACAGAACATGACAATAAAGGTTGTTCAAAGTCCCAGTTACTCTGTGGTAAAGCCTGAATGAAGTCCCCTAATAGCGTATTTTATCCAAATCAGGTTATATCAAGAACAGATTTTACAAGAAACATGGCAATTATTATTATTATTAACAGACAGCAACTAGAACTCATAAGCTGCAAACACTAAAAGATCTATAGAATACAAAGAAATAGAATCAGTTGGGAAAATATGCAGGAACTGATGGTAGGAGAGACCCTGACCTCCTAAAGGACAGCTTGCCTCAGGAAAGCCCCCTTTCTCCTCCCCAGGGAGCTACTAGTACTTAAACAGATAGAATGCAAGACATCAGGCAGAGGTTGCAACTGCTGAATTTCCAGATAAGAACTATTAACCTTCAGAAAAAACAACAAATCCTATTGCCCTATAAAACCTTTTATTCATGAGGAACACAGAATCATTAGACATAGCACAGGGACATTTTTCTGTATAGTTTAAAGACAAAATATTCTTAAAATGTAGCTATTCATCTTACTGGGTCTGGCCTCCACTCTACCCTCTGACACTATTTTAGAAGAAGCAGGTGCCATTAGTTATCAGCCAAGTCCATGCTGCCCACATGTGTTGGTCCATGGAAATCAATCCATGACTGAGCTCCCTGGCTGTGTCTCCATGGCACAGCACGGCAAGGAGCTAGAGAAACAAACCGGGTTACCTCCACACCACTTCCAGCACAGGGCTAATTAACAGATCTCTCTTACTTGTGCACAGATTTGAACTGTACTGGGCAAAATTCTGATAAAAGAGCAGACAGAGAACACTGGTTATATCAGAAAACTAAGCAGGACAACTACGAACAACTTTTGGGATATTCTAAATATTCTTAGCAATTGAAGAAAAATTGCAACCCATCACCATCGTGGCTATTATCAGGAAATTCTTTGGGTACATTATAGTAGAGGGGATTTTTCAAGTGTAAACATTAAGGGGATTTCTGAAGAAACCAAAATGGCTCTTCTACCTCAAGGTTTCGTGAGCCTCTATGAAAATACTCAATCCTCAGTAATATCACAAAAGAAATGAGTAATTGTCCTAAAGAATATGATCATATTGAACAAAACAATAAATTCTTCTGGGAAATTCTTGTGCATTTTTAAAACCAGCCTCTGAGATTTACTAGCAGAGGTATAATTATTCATGATCTTCTGAAGGATGATTAAAAAAAGAAAACCCTACAAAAAGAGCAATTGCTCTTTATTACACACAGTATCTCTTTGAAACAAATTCAATAGAATCCTCATGGGTTTATTCTTAATTGGTTTCATAGGATGCTCCCTTAAGGGAAACATTTTTGAACAGAATTCCACCAGGATCTTTTCATCATCTTTGCATAATTCTGATCATATATCATTACTGAAAGCCTATTGTATTTCTAGCCCCAAGTTTAATGTAAAGCATTTTTTCTTCTGACATTTCTTATGTTAAACCTCCAATGCAGAAAAGACCACAAGCAGCTTGTGGGCACATTATGTATGGTATTTGATAAGCTACTTGTGCTTGAATAAGAGAATATTTAACAAACATCCTGTGATTTATAAGTGCAAGAATGAAATCATGAGAGAAACAAATTTACAGGCAAAGCATATCCTTACTAATTCAGCAGTGCTCTCATCACTTTCACAGCTCACACTCATATTTATTATGCATTACTTGGAGCTACTTATTTTGAGAGAGAAAATTGCACCTTGCAGACAACTTCACTGTATTACTAAGTACCAAGATCATATTTTTCCTTCCTACTTATCTCTGGTATGAAAATGAAATAATTATCTTTTTTTTTGCATTTTCCCATGACAACCAAACACTGAGATTGGTCAGTAGTTGTTTGAAGACACTGCAGCTAATCCACACTATTTAATTCACATGGCAGACACTCTCAGTTAGCAGATCCCTGAAGCTTGGTATGGTCCATAAAAGGACAGGATTCTCCTAAAAGGGCTTTAAAGTTCTGGATCTAAATAAAATGTCCATATATTCCAGCTGCCAGCTGGAATATTTCCTGGTAATAAGTCCTGGTACAGAAACACGTTAAGAAACAAACAAGAGATACGAAGCTACATTTCATGGGTCAATAACACAGTTTGTTGGTGGAGATCTAGACAAATCTGCAAATCTAAATTCAAAAGGTACCCAATTCCTCCTCCTTTCTTGAATGTTCTAAAGCTTTCATAAACATGGTGATTAATACTCAGCTGTAAAAGTCTTTTCTTAGGGTTGAGCCAGTGATGCAAAGTGACAGAACAAGCAGTAAATTGCCACTTGTCATCTGCGGAATAAAATAATCAGAATGCTAGAGCTAAAAACATGCACACGGACATGGTAACGTGCCTTATAGAACACATGAGGACTTTTTAAAGCCATGATGATTGAATTGCCTGTTCAGACCCTAACACTGGGATTAATATTTGCTTCAGATTGTGAGGAGAAGGAGTAAACAAATGAACAAAAACAAAACATCAAGAATGTCCCTTCAGAGATGTTCTTATGGAGAGCTGGCAATTACACTGTCCTCAAATTGATCAAAAATGGAAATGCAATGTGGACCAACTGGAACCAGTGGACGAAGTGGCTTGATCAGGAATAACCCTTCAATTCAAATGACACCACTTGACATGATGGTGTCATCAGCAGAGCTAAAACACTGAAAGATCAGACATTAAACCAAAAGACCTGCCTCAGTAATGGGAGCTTAATAGCACATTGACCCAAAGGGATACCAACAGTGTGAGAGCATCACTCTTTAGCTGCTAATACAAAATTGGTACAAAGGGCAGAGAATCAGGAGCAGTATACCCAAACCATATCTGGAACAATCACTTCCCATGCAGAATACTAAAACTGCATACCTTGTGTGTGCATGACCACCCCCAGAAAAATCCAACCTATTCACTGTTTCTTAATTCAAGAAAATAAACCTGCTTGCAACTTACCACATTGTTTAAGGCATGATTTAAAAAACAAAAAGAATGAATGTATTACAAGATCACACAGTGTAAAGTGCAGAGAAGCACATGATCATCTTTATTCTGTATTTGAGCTTCATTTTTCTAATCCCTAAGGCACTTCTAAAATATTTTCTAATAGAAAAAGTTTTGTCCTCTGGGGTACAAGTTTTCAATTGCTATGAATTTTCTCTCACTACCTCAAGGATAATTATCTTCTCTAACCACTGATACACCATTTGCTTTGAATCTTCCACTTCTTTGACCAAGGAGTTCAATTTAATAGAAAAAGTTTAATCTTCCCTTCCAGGGAGTTTCAGTAATGTTTTAATTTCATTTGTCTAGAAGGTGATCAAGTCTAGCACTTTTATAGGATCTGCTTTCAGTGGCTGCCACAAAGATCAGCCTGTGGGAGATTATCGCTGACCATGGTGTGGGACAGGGGGCTGTGAAGGCTGACAGGAACTGCACAAACTTGTGGCAAGCAAAAACAAAACATCCATCAAGAATCATTAAGCAAAAAACTATTGTCTCCAGTTCAAGAATTCCTACATTTGCACGTTTCTGCAGGGTGGAAGAGTATTCAGATGAACGGATACCTTTGCATTGTTCCCGTTTTCGTCCCTAGGGCTACGGTGCTGTCTAATGTCACCCAGCACGGGACCAGGCCTTCGCCTCACACCACAACTCTCTATGAGCTTACAAGTGCTTATTGGAGCACTCATTTCTTGCTAACTCTAGCAATGCCATTAAGCATTTATCTCATGAAGGAGAGAAGGTTGCTGGAATCACCATCCCAGCCTCAGAGCTCAAAGGGAGTTAAGCCTTCCTTTGTCCCCCAGCCACGGCTTTGCCCACAAATGTGTGCTGCAGCCTGAAGCCTGCCTGGCATCCACAGGGACTGCTGGAGCTCTATGGATCAGGTCAATTCTAACCCAGTTTTTCACTACTGTAGCTAAACCAACTTGAACAAGTTTAAAAGGAAAAAGAGACTCTGCAAAGTCTCGGTATACTGCCCAGGTGAACACCACAGCTGAACTGATGAAGCAGGACCCCTTGGGGATTTGGAGTCCCAGGGTGCTGTTATGGATTTGCCTTTTCTCCTTCTCACTCTCACTGTATTTTTTGTGCCATCTAAATTGCATATGTTCTGTGATTCAAATTAGCCAAACCTTTCTTGGTTCCATCAAACTTTACAAATTGGGCATGTAAAAGGCTTGTCTGTTGACTTTAATGAACACAGATGATGTGTTCTTTAAAGATGACGAAGAAAGAAAATTAAGAATGTTAATAAAATATTACAATTATAACCATATCTTAGTACCTGAACTGCTTGTTAATCCATGTTCCTTTTGTGCTCATTCATTTTGTTTTCTCCTGAGCTCCAGTCTATTTTACTGCACTATTTCTAACTGGTTTTGAAAATTTCCAGCCTAAGGCAGTCAGACAGTCTCTGCAGGGACTCCTTGTACAAGGAGTCTCGATCATCTCTTGATGACACAGTCTAATAAGGAAATCAGGTAAGGGTAGGCAAGACAGCAGGGGCAAAACCCATTAAAAGCAACCAGGACTTAATTAATTTTCTTGGGAAAATAAAAATTAACTTTATTATTATTTTTTTCTTTTCACAAAGAGAAAAGTTTATCAGAAGTCTTGTGCCCTGAACCGTTAATTAATTAAACTTACAGTTTCAACCAGCTCTCAGAGTAACCTGCTTAATTTCATCCTGGCCGAGAGGAAACTCCCCAGCAATTTTGTACTTCCTTGACTTTCAGCTATGCAACTGTTTTAAAATCAGGAGCTTTGGAATCTAATTGTGCAATAGTATGGTTGTTAGGATTATTGTTACTAACAATATTCCTGTGTTATGCACTAAGACAGACTATTTATCATATTTTATTTTAGAAATTAATTTTCTCACTCTCCTCTTGTATTCAAAATAGAATTTCCCTGAAGTCAAACAGAATGAAATCTCATTGGTATGAACGATCACAGAACCCAACGTTTACACTTGCACATGCATAGATTTGCTCTAGGAATGCTTTCATCCTATGAATCAAAAATGCATTCTCAAAAAAAACACAAGAAAAAAAAAGCTTTAGCATCGAGATTGCTTAAAATAACTCAGTAGTAAAGGAGAAGGGCAGAACTCTAAGCCAAGAAGACTAAAAGTGTTTAACAAAATCATGGTTCAAGTGAATTGAGGCTACTGAAAGGTAGTGCTTATGTACAGTAAAATAGGCTGTGTGGACTTTGTCAATCCCTTCAGCACTTTATTCCCTAAAGCTTGGTGACAACATGCTTGTGTGTTTTCTTGCATGGCTGCTTTGGATGACCAATGACCTCTCAGGAAGGTTTTAGCAAGGGTTGAATAATTACTCTTGATATTTTGCATCATGTTGTCATGAATAAAGACAAACCTCTACTAGAAAATGAGAAAACCCTGTAAATATAATTCTATGTAAATGTATTTTTAAAAAAAGCTGACAAAGCAAGTTAGCTCAGTAGTGGATCCATCTCCAGGCACCACGGTCCTAATTTTTGTATACACTCAAGAACAAAAATTCAACAACATAAAGTAACACAAATTAAGTATAATCAGTATTTCTTGCCCAAGAAATTTTTGCACGAACACAAGCAAGTTTAGGAAAATCTGTATTGCAATGGATAGCTTAACAAGATCCATATTAAAAACCAGGAAATACTGATATTACCTGTCTCCAAGAGAAGAAAACTCTATGTAAGATGAGATCCTGCAGAGTATGTGGGCCAGATAAGAACAGAAACAGAAAAGTCCTTCTCTACAGAGCAGCATTTTAATGCCACTTCTCTTTGCTTGGGCCTGGGAAAGTGGTGGGGTGCAGCCAAGGACACAAGCCTATTTCAAAGCTATTAAAATTGTTAGCTGTAATTAATCAGATTCCTGAGAAGGTGTGAGGGATGCCTGTTTGTGG
This sequence comes from Coloeus monedula, assembly GCF_965178545.1. Taxonomy (NCBI): domain Eukaryota; kingdom Metazoa; phylum Chordata; class Aves; order Passeriformes; family Corvidae; genus Coloeus; species Coloeus monedula. The sequence goes on from NC_138790.1 coordinate 6,912,372, forward strand.
ACTCACAAGCTCCTTTGAGCAAGGATCTGGCTCACAGCCTTCTACCCTGGAGCACAGGCAAAGCTGGATCATCTCAAGTTGTGCCCTGGCGAGTACTGGAGAGGCCCAGGCTGTGCTCCTTGATGCCAGAGGTTTTGAGCACTTTGCTCTGAAGAAAGAGGATGAGAACTTGCATAAACAGAAAGAGCTGAATATCAACAGAGCTGTCAGGTGAAGCAGATAAGAAGATAAGACATGAGGCAAAGCTGGAATGATAATGTCACAGGAGGAAATTCAGAAGTCACATGTCCAACAAGGTAAGCTGCAGCTGTCCTCAGCTGGCTTAACTGCTTGGGCATCCTTGGAACCAGGGAGCTACTGCCCCTCACAGAGAGGGAAAAGAGCTGCTGGAACAGACACCCCTCAATGCTGCAGTCCTGTGTTCTGTGTGTGTTCCATGCCTGAAAGCTGGAGGAACAACAGGTCAACAGACATCTTTAAAGAATTAAAAAAACAAAAAAAAAACAAAAACCAAAAACAAACCAAACAAAACAACAAAAAAACCCCAAACCAAAACAAAACAAAAAAACCAAAAAAAAAAATTACTGAAAGAATTAGATTTGGTCAGCTCAGCCAGTAGAAGCAATACTGCATTTCCTTCTCTTTTCCCAGTCTTGAGCTTCTAAAAAGCAAAGACAATGTTCTGCTGATTTATTTCCCCAGAGACAGGGAGCTAAAATTGTCAGAGAGAAAAGGAAATAAAAGTTATGCCTGCATATGACAACTATTGCTGGAAAAAGCAATAATAAAGAAATGAATGTTTCTTGTATATACTTGTTCAATTCAATTAGAACACAAGATGTTTGTTTCTTGTAAAGTTAAATTCTGCTCCATATAACAGACACATAAAGGTACAATAACCCTGTTTACACCAGACCAAAACCCACAATAATGTCCTATAAAATTAATTTCCAGCTTCTTATGAAAACAAGTCACTTTTTAATAATATGTCATGGCATTATTTGCTATAATTTTAATAACAAATGAATTTTGAAAATAAGGTATATATTTGAAGAAAGGGTACAGTCTCATTTTTTTAATGATATTTGCAAGAATTACTTCATGCAGTTCTTTATGTGACACACTTTTCAGTTACTATGCAGATTTTTTGCCTTTTATTGCTATGAACCTGACAGGTCCCTTCCAACTCAGCACACTCTATGAAAAGATAAAAAAACATCAGAGAGAATGCTCTCCTCCCTTGGCGGAAGGGGAGAGAAATTTTGAAAATTTTATTTGCATTGCGTGTATGTTACTCATCACATCTAATCAAGAGGCATCTCAACATTTCCGCTGACAGTGGAACCCTGTTAAAGGCAGTCCTGCCACAAGGACTAATTCAAAATCTGGGTTAAAAAAACATCATTAACCTCATCAGGCAGAATTAAAGCCCAAAGGTTTATAGGGCCAAACTTGGAGGAGTTCTGCACTCACAAAGCAGCTCTAAATTTAGGGGTCGTAAATTTTCCGCGGTAAGCCTGCCTACAGGGCACACTGAGGCTGGGCTGTGCCAATGGATTGTGCCAATATAGAATTTTGCCAGTGGATTGTGCCGAAGGAGGATGTGCCAATGGACTGTGCCAATGGAGGACTGTGCCAATGGGTTGTGTTGTGTGGCTGTGGGTGCTGCACCTGTCTGTGTGTGAGAGGATGACAGTGAACAGACACAGACAGACAGAAGGCATTGCCAGGCACAGACTGTGGAGAACGGGGTTTTCTACGTAATTGCTGCCACACACTGGAATTATCCCTGTCTTACATCTCAGTATCCTGACACTACTGCCCATGCAGGCTCAGTTTCATTATCCAGTCATTCCCTCATTTCACTTTGTCAGTGTACCTTTTGCAAACTCCAAGTTTCCAGAAGCCCCAGAGGCATTATCTGAAGCTTCCTTTCTCAGTTGCAAAACCAGATATGTCAAAATAAAGAAACTGTTAAACCATAGAGGAACAAACTGCTCCTCTCCACTTCTGCAGTAGAAGACTTAGAATTATTGCATGTATAATACAACTCAGTAAAGTTTAACGAGTTTCTGAAAAAGTAATCTTGCTTTATTATCCCAAATTTGTAGGCTAGACCAATATATAAGTGATTTAATAACAGCACACACAGCTTCACTAACACTTTTATGGACAGTTCAATGAGAAAAGGAGACAAAACTTATTTCTAAGATCCATTTTAATATATTTCTTCTGACTTTATGGCATGCAGGCAAAAAGTGTAAGCTTAACAAGAGATGTAAGCTTAACAAGAGATGGACAGAAGAGAGTTGACACATTTTCTTCACTGCCAAAGAAAAAAATACATGGAAATACTGCCTCTGCAACTACAATTGAATTTTGGGTTCTAGATGAGAAATTGTTGATCTACTTATGCGATACCAAAATTGTTGCCAACCCCAATAACTGTAAGCAGACATCCCCCAGAAGCCTTCCCTCTTTGAGGTTTCCCAGTCATTCTTGCAGAGGCCAAAAGACCTTGGTAATTTGAACTTTTGAACTTCAGGCAGTACGTGCAACTTCTCACAACTAGAGCAAACAGCAGAACATTGTGGTGCAGACACAAAATTGTTTATCTAAATAACAAATAAAATATCCATTATTCATGAATAACCCAGCACTGAAGGATGAGTAAGGTACTGCACCAGTACTGAAATCAAATTTGTGGATTTTGTGCATGAGCATCCCTTGTGTGCTGTATTTTAATTGGAGCTGCATAAAACCTGGAAGCATTGATTCCCAAGGGCATGAACAAATATTTTATTTGGTTCAGATTCAGACATTTTCTCACACAATGCAGGATTTGCTGCAATTTCTTTTAACAAAAAGTTGACATAGGACTGTATTTTGAAGATGTCTCCCTGTGTCCTTTGCAATTTTTAATACTTGTTACAGTTAACGAGATTGGTGTATAGATATTGATTTTGTTCCAATAAGAGCTCACCCTCTTGATACCTGCAGAAAAAATGTAAAAAACCCTGTTTTCTGAGAGTTGTTTTCTACTACAGAGCAAAAACTCAGACTGGAAATAATAGATGACAAAATAGCCAGAATTTCAGGGCTATTTAGAAAATCTCTGACTACACGTCAAGATTGAGGCTCCTTTTTCATTTTACAGACTGAGAACCAAATGGACAGAAGCTGATAACAGGACATCAAAAGTGGGATGAGAACACAGACCTTCCGTCTGTCAAACAAGAACAACGTAGGATCATAGCAAGCACATCTTGTACACGTCCTCATATGGATTTCCACAGCAGACAAGCCGTGTATGAGAAATTCACAAAAATCTGACTATAACGGGTACAAAAGAAATTCTGACCCAAATTTATCCCATCATCCAGTTATCCGTATGTTCAGTTACACCACCATTGTTTTAGTATGTCCTCACCTTGGAATTCCTGAGACAAAGAAAGTTCTGAGTGTAGCAGAGTATAACTAAGCTGTTCACAGGGACACCTCTGAGAGTAGCCCATGAGCAGTCCTTGCCATGCACACAGCCCATTTCCCAGGTTCTTTCAGACAGCCAAAACACAGAGCACTCATCAAAGTAGCCACTGAAACCCATTCCTGACTTTGGCTCTTGCAGCTAATTTAAAGATGCACGTTAAAAGCTACCATTGAGGACTATATGTATGGTCCTATAACTCCTTTGGAGTCACCTTACAGATATACCAACAACCTTATTATACTCCTCCAGCTACAGAGATTTTATGTATTTATCTCTGAACAAAATTCTGACAGTAACAGTCAAAACAGAGAAGCAGCCTTAACATGTGTTTGGTGGGCTCCAGGATAATATAAGCAAGTCTCTAAGTAATAAAGTATAGTTTCCTTCTTTTCTCCTTTGCGAAGGAACACATTCAAACAGTAATTGCTTGCACAAAGTGCAAGAAAATTTTGAAATAATTTGCACTTTATGACACTTCCCTTATGAAGTGAGAGACATGTAATATTCTGGGTGGTATTTTTTAATTAAAGCCAAAGAGCAATCTGGATAGATTTTTTTTTTTTTCCAATAATATACAAGTCATCCCCAGCAACACAATGCTATGAACTATTTACCTCTTACACAACAAGGAACTGCAAGCCATGAACACATTATGCACTTCTTCACTGCAAAACATGAATAGAATATGATGGACAGAAATACCTTCTAAAACAAATTATTTTATTTTCCTTTTTTCTTTTTTTTTACCTATCTTTGAAGTTATGCTGCTGAAAGTCTCCTATGTGAAGCAAATATTACTTAGGGGTTCCTGTACTGTGTGTACTGTGCACAGAATGAAAACCCTGCACAAGGAGGTTTATCACTGTAAAGTTCTGCTTGGCTTTTTAGCACTGCTCTTATCATAGTCCTGGATAAAAGGAACAAGGAACTCTGTTGTGGTTAGTTAGGAAAAGTCACTATAGAGAAATAAAAGATCCAATTACCTTAACCCATGTTTCCACATGGTTTGGACTACAAAACTTTCCAGCATGGATAAGAACACACCAGAATCACATCAGCACATGAATTTTGCTAAAATGAAAGTTGGGCCACTTCTAACAGCTTTGATGGATTGAGAACAGTTATATAGGGTTTAGTTTAACAGCGAACCCTTTTCTTTCATTTTGACTTCCGGATGCCATTTGAGTTGTAAATCAGAATGCACGTGGATACAAAGCAAAAATAGCTCACTGGCTTTGTGACTTTTTTTCCCCCTCTGTGGAGCTACTCCAGAGCTTTGACTGTGTATATACTTTAGGACATATATAATCAGGACAACAAGGAAGTCTGTATAAAGTCTCAGAAAGCAAATATAATAGGAAGAGAATTTCTGGCAGACTTTCATTAGGATCTGAGTAGATACTGAGCTAAGTCTCGATTTCTTCTAAGCTTTCCCTGACAGAATTTCCCCTCAGCTAAGAGGAATTCTGTTTGGAAACTGCACCCAGAAGACAGTAACAGACACAGTGAGAGCACTGCCTGATTTTTATCGGTTGAAGGCAGTATCTTATCCTTGAAGCCAAAGTCAAGGTACCTATGCTGCTGTGAACCTGCTGAATCCTTTTTCTCATCAACTTGCAACCTAGAATATGACTCCAAAGACTGATACCTCCTGTGGTACCAAAGAAGGCAAGTTGGGAAAAATACCTTATTTGATCACATGGCCAAGAAATACCCAAGGGACATCCTGATGAGCCAATGCTACCGTTTGCTGGAATTTGATAATGAAAATGCTGCTGCCAAGCACTGATAAACAGCCACTGAAATGAAAGGTAAAAGCAGTCATTTATATACAGGAAAAGGGATCATCAATAGCTTTGATTCTTTTTTTTTAAGGTTTTACTTTAATAATTAGTGTGTTTAGGACCTGTACTTCTCCCTGGATTTTTAATTCCAGGCAGTAACTTCTTTCATGTGCCTCAATGTACAATGACAAAAGTCAGGTGCAGGTTTTGTGACTAAGAAAAACCATTTCCTGTTTTAATAACTATGACTTATATCACTGGAGGATTTTACACAAATAGAACTGAGACCAGGTTTCAGTCCTATATCTTTCAAATGCTCTTTTTGGGCATCATATATAATAGTACTCATCTACTACCAGGATTTCAGCCAATTGCTGTTATCTAGTGAGTTAAAAGAACTGCACATTATTTGCATTATCAGAAAGCCAGGCAGCCACCAACACAGAGCCCTGGTGATGCTTTAGCTCTGAGGAGGTGGGAAAAGAACCTGCAGCCAAGGTCTGTACACCACACTATCACTAACTTGCTCTGGGATACAAAGATTGTCAGTTCATCCTGCTGGACTGAGGTGTTGTTTGTTTATGTTGTCTCCTCAAATGGCAAGAACCACGTGTCATTTCTATTCCCTGCATTCATAGTAGCCCCTGTTGCATAGGAGGCATCACCACAGCCTGGGATAACACCAAATGGCCAAGACCTCACACCCCCTACTACAACGGAAATCCATGAATTTCTCACTTGTTCACTTTTAATAGATAAATGTCTCCCATGTCTTTAACAATAGAGGTATTTAAAAGCACTAAACAACCCAACACAAACATAAAATTTCAGTATCTGCCTTCTTCGAATTGAGGAGACCTCAGTGTATGTGATCAGCCATTAAACTCCTCTGGGTTCTCAGTTCAGTGTTCTTGTTCTCATGTCTCAGATTCCATGCATAGACGCAGACAGAAATTATGAATTTTTCCCAATGGAAATCTCTCACATTCCATATACAGACAAAATCAGCAAAACAATAAGACATACAACAGAACTTATTTCCACCTTAACTACAAGGAATATATACTTTTTGTAGCACAGCACACACTGTTGTAGTTTCTGCACACTTTATAGCAATCTGGCAAGTTACAAACCCATGAATGTTCCTAATCTACCCATAGTAAATTTTTATTTTTCATGAACCTGATATATCATCACAGGCTTTCCATACATCCTGATGACACCTGCCACTTTCCCCCTTGCAAGTAAGAAGAGGTTTTTACAATAGAGAAATATTAATATCCTTCTTTTGATCACCACCTTGTTTAAAAAGCCACAAAACCAGATGTTCTGTTACGGTCTCTACCACACTGATGACTTTCCACAAGTTTGTTGTGGCAGACATCACATAGATACTGCCCAATTGCTACCTGAGTTAGACTTGAAAATTTCCTTCCCTGCTAAGACTGCTGCTTTAGGTCTTTTTTTCCCAAATTTCTTCAAAAGCTCTAGTGCCTGCAGAGCTTTCCTCGGGTTTGAGCACATTCTACAGGACCAGGTCACAATCCAGACCCTTTCAGCTATACCCACACAGGCCTAACAAACACACAGTCCCAGCAGAGCAGAGTTTCCCCAGATTTCCTGTGTTTCAGAGTCAGTAATTTCAGCAAAGACCCACCAGGAATGTGTTTGTCTTCACCAGAGAGCAGTGACTGATTCCTGGCAAGTGGAATATCCCACCTGCCAGCTCTATGCCCACAATGCCCCCACTGGAGAGGATGTCACTCTGATTATGTTTTACAGGCACTTTTCTCCAGTATCTCACAAACCTTCTAATTCATCTTGAAACGTGCATGCCAATTTGTCTTTTTGTTTACGTTTTAATCTTCCTGTTCTTTACGTAGCTCTTGTAACAGACTTTGATTTGAAGTGGTAATTTTTCTGAGTTTTATGAACTATCACACTCTGCTTTATCTCCAAACACATGAGAACTATCTGCAGATTCCAGGTGCTTCCAGCACTGAACAGCAGCTAAGGGAAGACATAAAATGTCTGTTTACTGCATCTGACTGTCACCATGCAGCACAGGAAGTTTTTCACCTTGTTCTCTAGGTTGTCCTGCTGATTGAAGCCAACAAAAGGTGACAATTCTTGCAACTACAGCTGTAGGGGTTTTATGTCTTTTTATGTCTAACTTCCTCTGAATTGGCTGCCCTGGGGATTTGAGACCTGTACACAGCCCTCTGACTACCAAAGCAGAAAAAAAGCTCTACATGTAAATAGTTATAAATAGTTTATCAGTTATTATGCTTGAAAGGTTCTTTTGACCATCATGCCAGAAGAAAACATTTGGAACAGTTTTCCTCCAGGCACTTGAATGATAAAAAGAAGGTAAAGAGTAACAGAGGAAAAAAATAAAGGAGGACAGAGGACAGAATCTCATTACTATAAGCAAATCACTAGAACTGGGGTATATTTCCTGAAATCAAAGTAACTGTGTTTTCTTTATACATTAGAAAAAAAAATTGTTGGAAAATTACCATAAACATGTACAATTGGAGCAATACTGCAAACACATTTTTCAGTTAAACTTTCCTTAAAATCTGGAGTCCAGCTAATGAAGTGAAAAACAGCAGCGGACACTGACAGTAACACAGGAAAAACACTTGTTGTTCCCCAATTAAAAAAAAAAAAAAAAAAAAAAAAAAAACCAAAAAAAAACCAAAAAAAAACCAAGAAACACTCCCCGCACAGATTTTGGGTAATTTTGGGGTACGGGTGGTGACTACAGCATAATGTTTATCTTATCCATAGTTATGTTAACTGCAGCTTCAAATTACTCAAGACTGCAGAGGCATATTTGCATTTGTAATTGTTTGTACACAGTATTGAAAATCTGGATGCATAAATGCCTGTCCTTTTTAAGAGTAATGGAAAGACCCTTTACCTTTACCTTGTTAAAATTTCACAACAAAGAAAGCTTAGCAAAGAAAGCTTTGCAGCTTAGACAGCAAAAACCTTGGTAAATGATAGAATAAGTAATGACACCTCACTTCAGGGGAAAATGAGCCAGAGAAAATTCTATTTGATTTCTGTTTCATTTTGGTTTTTCATTTCATTTTAATTTCCAACTTTAAAAATTGAATATGGACAATATTTGATTTTAATGATTATTAAAAAAAAAAAAAAAAAGCAAAGCATGAGAAAGACTAAAAAAATATTTCCAGTGTTTAATTTCTTAAGTTTTCAATTTGAAGTACATGAAGTAGAGGGGAAAACAAATTTTAAAAAATTACATACAAGTTACTGGAAATTTGATTCTTAGAGGCTAACTGTTCAATACTCTAGGAATCAGACATTGAATGCTTAAGTATGACACCTGAAATCAACAAATTTGAAACTCTGGACTTGTGTGTTTATTCTAGAAAATTCCTGCTTTCCAATGATATCAAAAAATGTATTATGTCTAAGGCAGAAAATCTCCAAATCCCCTGTATTATAAAATACACAGTAATAGATCTTATAACAGAGCTTATTACAAACACAGGAAACTTCAGAAAGATGATGGATAGGAAATGGATAAATATTGCAACAGTTATTATAATTAATTAGAACACAAGCAAGACTATTACTTTTCTACATAATAAGCAATACTCCCATTTGCAGAAATTCTAAGAATTTGATAACACTGGGAACCTTTTTATATGAAATTGATTTTGTAAACAAGGAAAGAATTAAAAGACAACTTTGGAAGGAAAAGCTTTTAGCTGTGTTGCTATTCAACCACATGTCCAGTAAGAGAGTATTACAGGCAAAAGTGAATTAGAGATTATACACAAGAAAAGAAGTTAAATCTCCAAGTTTTCAGGAATTTTATTGGTCATCAACAAAGAGTCATCATGCCCATCCATATCCCCAAGAACATTTACAGACGGGTAAGGAGTTTGAACTTGGTGACTCTTCAACATCTATTCAGGAAATAGAATAATCTATATTTTTTTAAGGCTCACATCACAAAGAGAACAAAGATATCTAATACTTAGCCTCTGACATAGAATGAATCAGAGACAAGGCAGCAAAAATGTGTTTAGGGGAAGAAAAAGGCTTCTGATAAACACAGAGCTAGATAAATAATCCATGCTCCAGTCTGGTTCTTAGCTCTGCTCAAGGAGCCTTTTCCTTTCTGCAGCCGGAAGGTAGAATTGAATCTGATCCTAGGGCTGGTATCACCTACTCTGTCAGCACATGGGGGCAAAGTCGCACAGCCTCCTTTTGGAAAAATCGGTGGAGAGTCAGGAGTGGAAGCATAATGTGTTTGTAAAAAAAGCAAAACAAAACGAAACAAAACAGAACAAAAACAAAAAACAAAAACAAACAAAAAAACCCACACAACCTCAAACTGCCTGAGAGGTCATTTGCCCCCAAACCTGTAACACTGAGAAAAGGACAATAATCAGCCTCATTAAAGTGTAACAAAGCCACTTTTGAGATAAATTAGAAGCCAGATTAAAAGAACCATTAAAAAAGCAAGGAAATATTTATCAGTGGGGGAAAAGACAAAGCAAGAGAGCAGCATTAAACCTTGGTCTGAAAACACCAGCAGTTTTTCTGCTGGCGTTTGCACTTCTACAAATTGCTTGGATTAGTAATAGAAGGAGAAATTTGTATTTGTGAACATTCTGTAAACATTTAGCATTATGGTTTATTAGGCTGTATTGCTAATAGTGATCCTGCATATACACTTCATTGACTGCTGGTTAATGATTGTCATTAATAAATCCAATAACTACTTTGATCCTGGTATGATTAAAACTGTGCCAACTGAGCCATTTTCTTCCATGAATGGCTCTGGTAAAATGCAGTGCAGCTCCAAATCTGATTACTTTTCTTCCCACTCTATATGGATGCCCAAAACTTCCCATCTACAGACAAACATTGGTAACAATTCCAGCTTTCCAGCTCTGCTACCATACTTCTAAGGAATTCATTATGACAGCTTTGCAAGAAAAGGGCATCATAATGGGTGTACGTAAGACAGGTCAGGGTACATTTGATAATGGTTTATATTTGACAGATTAGGGCCGGAATGGTAGAAATGGCTTTGCATCTTTCTAGAAATACTGTAACAAACCAGCCTGATTTTCAGGGAGTGAAGCAAATTACTCTTGACGTGTCATTGGATTTGTTAACCTAGGGAACTCTCTTGATTATTGGGCATTGTCTAGAACATGTTTTCTGTAAATTCAAATTATCAGATTCTTCTCAACTCACATCACTGAGCAGCAGACTGAGGACTATAACATCACAAAAGTCTAATTCCCCACTCATTCTCTTTTCATAAAACAAGTTTTTTAAGCATTGTAAGAGCACATTATGTCCCTGATATTCTGTAGTCCACTAGAAAAAAATCCCTCTTTTTGACACTTCATTATTGGCAGTGTGACAACTTTCACTTGCTCTTTCCATGCACCCTGATAAAGACTGATTGTTTGCCTTCAATAAATCATGCCCACTGACAAAGCTGATGCTGATTGTCACCTGTGATCCAGCAGTTCACTATCACAGGACTACTGTCTTCTAATCCCTCCTTCCAAAATGTACCAATAAAATTACAGAACAGACCAAAAATTAAAAGGCTTACTGCCCTCTAGTAATATTTTGTCTAATAAATAATTTAGCCTTTTCTTATTCCAAGTGTAGGTAGTTCTGGGTTAGAGCAGACTGATGGCACAACAATATTTGCTATTCTGGGTCTATTATAAACCATATCCCATAACACCATTAGAGGTTTTTTCTGTACAGCAATGGGATTTGCTTACAGATAACAGAGGCCTTTTAGAAATGCAGTTATCCTATTTTCAAAGAACACTGAAAGCTTGCTTCATACAGAAGTATAATTTTGGTGTTTATTCAATGGGTCAGCAGTGTGTTCAAAAAAAAAAAAAAAGATAATTTCTCTTGCTGCATCAGCATCTGCTTTTTCTATGCCAGCTATTTGTGTATGTAGTTTCTTCTTTGAGTCATTTTACTGACATCTGGACAACTTTATCAACTCATATTTTTGACCTGGTTACAAATGTCTCTGCTGAGCATTTGAATAAACTGAATTGCTTGCAAGAAAACAACAAATGTGAAGTTTTATTGTACTAAGGCACAGATATATTTTACAATATCAATACTTGAAAAAAAGAGAGGGGGAAAGAGAGAGAGAGAAAGACCTATGGTGTTCTAAGAACTATTAAAACTATAACGATTGAAGAACTAATCAAGGATGATAACAAATTGCTCTACTAGACAAATGAAAAATCACCCAGTACCCCATGCAAAATTGTTGAATAAAGACTGAAAACTTATCTCTGTTGCATCATTGGGTGAGTTTACATTTCAAGTAACAGCTGCAGTTAAGAACTCCATGGTACAGAAAGCACTTTTGGGTAAATGTTTAATAGCAGGCTGATCTGTCAATGGGAATAAGCGAGTATGGCCTTACTGACAAAAAAAACCCACAAAGTCTAAGTTACTGGGTGAGACATTTGGTGCAAGTCACGGAAAAAATATGAATTGTGCTGCTTTACAGCACAAGCTGGGAATAACTGTTTCAATTTTTTCTTACCGGTTTTCCTTCCAGTGACTTCCATGCAGAAACCTATGTGCTTCAGCAGACACATCAGATGTGTTACTTTGGTCAGTACTGATGGCTGAAGTTCTCAGGTGCAGAGAGAGGGAGAAAGGATTATCCAGAGCCCAGCACAAGGAATGGGAGCGCTGGAACAGAGGTGTCTCAGTGTTATGTTTTATCTGCTTGCACAAATTAAGGAGACAAGTGCTAAAATCTACCACGGCAGCAGTAGCTGCTGTAGCTGCCTGCTTGCACCAGGAAACTTCTGATCTTTTATAACCTCTAACATCTTATTTGACTTCTTCCAACAACCTTTTCCATAGCCTGATGTGAATTTTCTAAAAGCCATTTGACTCTCTGCTTGCTCCATAGGCAGGCTACAAAAGCCACAGGAGGCAGTTTACCCAAATGCAGTGTTCAGCCATGCTCATTTTATGGATGCTGCTGCATAGAACCCACTGGTTTACAAGAGTCTCTCACAGTTTACAGGTTGTACTGGAACCCCTTCAGAACCTGGAAAGGGCATTCTAGCAGAAATACAGGTTGTAAAAATCAAGTAGAATTGCTTTTAATAATTCTTGAAGCCTTGCTAGTGGAACACAGCTACACTGTATAGACATTTTCAAGAGCTATTAAAACTTCTGAAAGTGAAATCTGGAGCTACTTCTTCACCAGACAACAACAAAGCTATGTAACAAATGCCTTAAAACTCCAGTTTTGGACTGGATGTTTTGGGCTTATTCGCAATGAAAATAACTTTATCTTACAGCTTAATTTATCACAAAAATTCTTGGTTAAGTATGTGAACACAGGTGACAAAGGAACATCAGTAAAATGGGTACAAATTAAATAGACAGAATGTCAGCTCAGAGAAGGTGAAGTACAATTATCAAAATAAAAGTACAGAGATAAGGGGAATAAATCTCAGAACCATAAGACAAAAAAACCCAAAAGCATCCCTGCTTCTCAACAAAAAACCCCCAAAATTACAGCACACCTGCTGTGAAGTCGAGTATGAAGTCATGTAAATACAGAAGCACAAGAAAGGAGTATTTTAATGTGAATGAGCTGAATAAAATGAAATTTGGAAGACAGAGTGGAAATTTTTAAATCATTCCATAGGTAACAGTTATCTGCTTTTCTCAGGTGCAAAGGACATTCATCTCTCTCCTGGGCCGTGCATACATCTTTATTTCATGCATCAGCTGACCTGGATGTATGCATAAGAACGATGCAGCTTCTGCTACTTAAAATTTAATTACACGCCACAGTATCTGCCTGATGGAAGAATGGCAGTAGGGGACAGGGCAAGGAGAGATAGAGAGGATTCAAGTCCTCTGGCAGCACTTTGTTAAACATCCGTCTGCCTTTTTTCAAAGGGGGAACATAAGGTATCTCCTCAGAAATTCCGCCTGAGGCACTGGGAAAGGGAAGTACACTTTCTAGTGGGGAAGGTTAATATGAACCTGTCTGAGGATGAAAAGTGACAGGTGCGATCACTCAGTGTCCACACACAGCCACGCAGAACCCTGCATGGAATTTTCTGCAGCAGCCCACGCGCGCCCAGCGCGCTGCACGTGAGGAATACAGAAACCAGGGCAGCCCAAGAGCAAATGTTTCTCCCTCCTTCTGCCACCATGTGGCAGAGCACAGCTGCTCACACACTGCCCACTGACTGGGTATTAAACTGCCAGTGCTCCTAATTGAGTTACTGCTTTCCCTGTCACACTGAAGTGCTGCTGCCAGAGCCGGAACAGTCTCTCCTTCTTACGGTCTAACGTGGCTTTGGCTGCGTGGCTGCAAAATGAAATTCTATTCTTTAGGAATGGGAAATGTGTAATGAGAAGAGAAAAAGAGTCCTCCTGCCTGTGTTTAAGAATTGTGGGTATGAATGTACATAAAATTATATGATCACACTCTGTTCCTAATCAGGACTGCCTCTATCTGCAGTTCCACCGCTGAGTATCCTACTGCACCTGAGATGATTCCAGCCTGTGGGGGGATTGGAGGTGAAAGACCCTGCTCCTGCAAAGTGCAGAAACAACTTTAATCCTTCCAACTCACAAGTCTGTCACATTTCTCGGAAACAATAGGCAGAAAATGCTGTTGCCTTAATATTTTTTCTGTTTTAAAAAATATGAAAACAATATTTAAGTCCTCAACTATCACTGAAATGTACTTTTGTCTGAAGAGACTTGTGGATTTCCTCCATAATGTCCTCAGCCCAAACCAGAAAACTGGGTGGTGATCATGGATCCCTCATGGCCATTCCCTGGGGAAACTAGGATATGCTCAGGAGATGATGCCTTCATGTGGCAGGACCAGCCTCAAAATACAGCACAGAGGGGGTTATGACTTCAAGTTTCGTAGTAGGTAAGACATCCAACTATTTTTCCCAAGATGAGGTGCCAGATGCAATATAAATTATTATGGAATATCTATGCCTTCAGCCCAGGACCATGACTTGTTTATGAGTGGGATGCTTTGCAAAACATTCTTGAAAAATAGGTTTGCCTATTCTGCCTCCCTTTCCCTAGATTTTCACAATATTTCTTCTCCATATCTTTCTAATCTATTTTTCTCACCTTCACCTGAAAGGTGACTTCTTTGAAAAGATGAATGATGAGATCTCTGCAGTGTCTGAGGACAATTCTGGATGAAAGATGCTGCAGGAATGCAAGTCATTACCAGTACTGTATTTCTCTGTATTATGGTGGGTTTAGCCTTATTATATTCTCTGCTTTTTTCTTTGCCAGCTATTTGCACATGTGAGCTCTTCTTTCAGTTCTATCCCTCCTCTCTGATTCTGTTTACCCTGTGATCTTTTCAATCAATCAATCACTCAATCTCTTCACTATTCATTACCTACTTAAAAATACACTGTGTTTCATGGTGATTTAAAGTCTCATTAGTGAGGACAAATCTCTGTGGGCTACAAGAGAAAATCCTTTGGTATTTATCTACATGTGGAATCCAGAGATTGGTTGCAGCAAAGAAGAGTTAAATATGTCAGCATCAAACATATGGAATGAGGATGCCACCTACAACCAGAATCTCCACACTAATAATTGGCTTTCTTTTAAAATTTTCCAGCTGACTAAAGATCATTATTGCTGTTGAAGCTCCAGTTCGGTACCCAACACAAAAAGCTTGTTCGAGATGTAATGGGCAGCATGCAGAGCAACCCAATTTCTAATGAGCCTCATTTGAAAAGGAGGAGGCTTGGTTAGTTCTCACATAACAGTTAGAACTATTTCTGCATCCTAATCCAATGATGGAGATGTGTTAGCACCAGAACCAATAAATTCACTATTAATTACCGCTACTATTCATTTTAAAACAAGATCCATGGTAGACACCAAACCCAAACTCTACTCCTTCCCAGAGGGATTTATTGAACACTTTTTTTCCTGTCTCCCACATCCACAAATCAGTCTTGTGAGATTTTTTCCTTGAAAAATGTGCTGTTTTTTCCTGTGTTGGCATTTAGGCTCAATGCAGAGATCCTAATTACCTTCCATCAATAGTTTGCTTAGTATTCTAAAAACTTGTAAATATGGTAATGAAGGCTTGGAGTGGAGGGAAGAAATAAAAAAATATGTAAGAAAGATATATTTTTCTTCAACTCTAAGTGTTTTGGCATCATCGACTTACATAGTACAGCACTGTTGATGGAAAGCCTCTGAAATACTCTGCTAGCTCTGCATCACAAGATATGTTTAGTATTTATGGCTAGACACAGCCCCTAAATTTGCCCTAGATTTGGGCAAATCATCAAGCATTCCTGAAGATACCTCCCTTTGGAAATGTGGGGGAAGCAAAAACTAACTTCACCTTTAAACAAGACTGAAGCACACACACATTGACCAGCTGTGGAGGAGGGGAGCTGGAAGGGGTAGGCTGGAGGGCAGGAGGTAGATGCAGCATACAGACATTTTCTTGTGCTGAACAAGAAAAATAGTTTTTCCTACATTACATACAAAGATTAGATGTACTTTTTGATGCAGCTGGATACCTTTCCCCCCTTGCCTTCTTATTAAGTAGTTTCTTTAGTTTCTGGTGAATTTTCAAAGGGGAACACTTAAAATGCTGTCACAAACAGATGATGGCTTTAGAGCTTTCTTTCAATCTATTTCATCCAGACAAAAGCAAAATGAAAGCAGGAGGGAGAAGAAGCCACTTTCCTCACTTTCCTCAGGATCAGCGTTCCCCACTCTGGCCTCCTCACAGGTTTTCCTGGCCTTTTCCAGAGTGTTTGACACTGGCCACTGCTGGCAAGGTTGTGCTGCAGCAGACAAATGACTGGTTTGATGCACTATGGCAGCTCCCATGCTCCCAAGTGATACAGTCAAAAAGGAGCAGGAACTTTTGCACTCACAAATAAGACTTTAGGCCAATAAAACATTCATTTTAATCCTACTGCCCATTTCTCCTTGCTAAAAAACACCTCTTCCCCTCAACCTCCCCTGAAAAGTTACACATTTATCAAGATTTTAATAATTCTTTCAGTATTAAAAAGCTCCATTTGTACTAGATGACCTTAAATGGAGCTGTGCGCCTCTTAAATTAACAAATACTGTTGTGAGAAGAGGGATGAACCCTACAAATAATCCCAGCCTCACTACATCCCAGTGTGCAGTAAAATTCACAGTTTCCATGTAGCTGCATACAGGTGTGCTCCTTCAGTCCTGCTGAACACTGCAGCTCCTGTGAGAGCGCACAAATCACTCTCCTGAATCCTACTCCACACAATCCCTCCCCTGCAGATCACCACAGGCTCAGCTTCACTCATGCATGGCAGGGCTTCATCCAGCACCAGAAATACATCCCTGCTTGACACAGGAAGGAGAGAGCAGGGATGGAGGTAAGCCAGGAGAAGAGAGCACACAGGAAGATGGAGCAGCAGCTGAGCTCTAGATGCAAGATCGCTTATCTGGAAAAGCACAGGAGAACCCCTTGATACTCCACTGTACTGTGCTGCTGTCACCTGGAACCAGCATTTCCTGATCTGCCAAGTGCCTGCTGTAACATGGAAATTTTATCCTAGTATTCACTGCAATTACACCAAAGCATCCTTGACAGAGGAATGTGTGTGGTTTATGAAACACTCTGACTAGGACTTGGTTTTAACTGTCCAAAACAATACAAAGCTTATCAAAACAACAAAAACACAGTCCTGCAAACCTCTCATCTGAAAGATTTCATTCTAATAGTTACAGTTGGAGCTAATGCTTAACTAAGGATGATTTTGGCAGGACTTTGCTTTTCTGCACTCTCTGCAGGAAATCAATTAGAGGTTTTATCTTCCTTTTGAAAGAATAAAAATTCAAAGAATAAGTAATCTCTGTTTTAGTCAATACTGCCATTCTGAGAGAGATTTGTAACATAGATAAAAATAGATCCAGAAGCCACTGACATATGAATAAAACACCACAACATCTGTTTCCTTTCAAAATACTGAGTAAACCTTGTATTACCTCTACATAACAGTCCTCAAAGTTAGGACAGTGCTTAACTATTGCTTTTACACTTAATTTAACTGAGTAATAAACCTTTCTCCCCTTCATTTCTTGCTTAGGTTATGAACTCCTCAGAACTGGCCCAGGCTGCACATTTGTGCATGTGGACATTTCCCTCTCATAACTTTGGGAGCAGCAACCAAGTACAGGAGGACAATTCCAAAGAATCTAAATAGCCATGTATCTACCTTCTGTTAAATGGAATTTTTTTTCTCACTTTCTTGTGGCTCCTTTTGAGCACAGTAGCTGCAGAAAATGTCATTGTTGACTTTGAGAATGAAACAGGAGTGGTCAGGCAGTAGGACAAGATGATTGTGTAAGTTCTACCCAATTGAACTGCTCTAGTCAATCGACCGGAGTAATAAATGGGAATAAAATTTCTTATGAGCAGGTAGGATACCAGAGTACCAAAACATTTGTATTGGAAAAAACAATGTACTGGTTTGTTGTTTCAGACAGGTAATGTAAACAAAGGCACACACAGAGAGAGAAAAAAGCTCAAAATATGTTACTTTTGTACTGCAGTTCTGTTTTCCAACAGGAACACATGGAAATGGATTTACAAAGCGCCTAGGAAATACGTATAAAACACACACATACAGGATATTTAGATTTTGATGCACATATATAGTTATAATGTATATACATACTGCATCTGCTATAAAAAACACCTTTTTTCTGGTTTGACTGCAGCATCATCATATTTTGCCGAAAAGTGAAATACCGTCATTCTTTCATTTCTATGTCATTGATCAAATAAATGAAGATACTCACTGATCCTTTTGAAGAACAGTAATAGTGACCACAGTAATATTTCCAGAGGCTTTGAACAAAAGTGGACAGATCTGGGGCTTTGAAAGACATTCACTTCGTGTGCCTCAGTCCCCCTGCCATGAAGTATGATACAGGTGCTTTTAAAAAGACTTAATTTACTATCCACGAACAAATTACATATATGAACAACTAGCTCTTTCTGGAAATACAGTTCTTGTAATTAACTTCCAAGTCTCATCTACTACTGATTTTTTTTTACTCTTTTAGTTCATCTTTTTTACTACATCAGTAAAAAACTAATTGAATGGCATTTTGCTCCTGAAGTGTCCTTCCTACACCACTTCTTCCTAAGACCCTATTTTTCAATTCGGTTTCGTCTTCTCTTCCTCCTGATGTGTTCCTATGGATTCAAAAAGCAAACTATCAGCCATAGCTGATACCTAAACCCCAGGATCTCAATGTCCCTCTCAACTCAAGTGCCTGTGAGCTGTCCTCCTTCAAATGCAACACAGGAGGTGTGAAAGAAATATCCCACTCCATTGGAACAGCATGCCAGGAAAAAACCAAACATCAAACTGATTCAGTGCTGTGAGAATCTCTAGACTGAAAATCAGTCAATCTCATGATAGGAGTGCAATGACATATTAATGGACCAGTAGGACAAAATAATCTCCAGAAATCAAACAAATTGAGGAATAAGTTGGGAGCTACCAGGAACTTCACTGCCTCCCCAGTAGGAGATCACTGCCAGTCTCTAGCCAGCATGAATTCACATGGGGAAGTGCAGTTAAAAAAATGATTAAAATATTTTAAAAATAAAATAAAGAAAAAAAACATGCATAAATACTCCTGCCCCCCAAAGCTACACAGTATCCTAACTGGGTCATCTGTGGTACCTTAGTGCTACAAAACCACTTGACAAATATTCTTCTTAAAAACCTGGAAGCTACATTTCATTCCCTTCAAGAAAATGATGGAACTGGACAGAAAGCTGTAAAGCTCCATAATGCAGCTGAACAGATATACCATAGGAATAGAGAGAGAACAAAAGCTTTACACATTTTACTTTTTTTTTTTCCTAGTGAGCTATGACACCTACTGTTTCTCACCCATCTTTCCTCTTACCCAGAAAATTACTCACTATGTAGACACACACATGTAATCACAGTAATTATCTTCAAAAACTGAATAATGTCCTTGAAATTGAGAGCTTTCATCTTTGTTTCATTAAACTAGGACTTAGACAAGCAACTTCAGATACCTTTAAATTTTCTTTAGGCAAACTCCATTCCTTTGCAAGGCTTTTCTATAGACAACAAAGCTGTGAGGAAGCAGGCAAAGAATTATGAGTGACTTCTACTTTCTGATCTTTTGTGTTATTTTGAAACGCCTCAGAGGCATTTCTGGGAAGGAAGGAGATAGCAAACAACAACAATAAAAATTATAATGTCATTAAGGATGCCTGAAATGACACTGTCAATGTTAAGGAAATGTCTGTGTTTGTAACATCTCATAATTTAAGACTGCCACTGACAAATTGCCATAACTAAATGGCACTGCAGATGCAGCACTTGCCAGCTACTCTGTGCACAAACTTTGACCCAATCGAATTGGTTTGGATACCATAGATTTAATTAGGCAGACAGAAACTATTGTGTACCCATGAATAAATCTTTGTAATAGCAACTTCACATTGATCTTTTTTACACAGGCAAGAATTCAAGTTATGCTACATTGTTATAAATCAAATTATAGCGAATGTCTTGGAGAATTTATCAATGGATATGATTGATTTTTTTTTAAAAGTACATCTCTGAGGTGCATGTTCGTGCATCATAGTCCAAACCAGTCATCAAATAGCATGTTAGAAATCATTCTGATTTCTTTCTTTGCATTTTGCTCTACATACAAAGAAATTAGAGAATTCATGGAGCCCTACATCAAGAATACTGTGATGTCAGAGCAGAATTCCAAACATTCTGCATTTGCTCTTCCAGTGCATCTGGTTG
Source organism: Coloeus monedula (assembly GCF_965178545.1). Classification (NCBI taxonomy): domain Eukaryota; kingdom Metazoa; phylum Chordata; class Aves; order Passeriformes; family Corvidae; genus Coloeus; species Coloeus monedula. Next base: position 6,932,546 of record NC_138790.1, read on the forward strand.
TATCAGTGCCTAATGTTTTATGTCACCTCCATTTTGCGTTTCTCCTGCAAAATATCTATTTAAATCTTGCAGCCCTTCACCTTGCAAGGAAAGAAAACAGATTAGCAGATGTAGAGTGCTCCCCAATTCACAAAACTCTGAAGATGTACATTACTGTTAATAAAATCCTTATTGTTGTGTTGCCACTACAGGAAATAAGGAGGGGCACAGGGCAGCGAAAGGCAGCAGAAGGGTTAGAAATACACTGCAAGAGATAAAAGGACACAATTTTCTTGGAGAATAAAAGGTGCATCTCTGTGTGATCTATCAGTCCCTCCTGCTGTCACCACAAGCTGACCCCTGCGCTTTCTTTTCATAGTGAATATGCCCCAGTTAGGTCAATGTAATACTTCCTTCTGTCTGCAGGGCTCCACTGAAAATTAGCTACCAAAGACAACTCAATACAGCAGAAATATTTTCAGAAACAGCTGAGACAAAATCTGAGTTAGGAAGCAGACAACCCAGTTTTCAGCTAGATACAGATTACAGAGGGTTGAAAGATGTCAACAACTATTTTCATCCTTTTTGAGGTTAAAATTTTTTGTTACTATTTATTAATTCTAAGGTGAGGGGAAAAAATAAAACACCCAAACCCTTCTCATTTCTGTGCTATACAAATGTTGTGGGGAATTTGCTGCTGAGAGAAGAAAGCTGAGGGCTAGGCAGAATGCACTGTGGGCAGCCATAGCCTGCACAGCCTACATCCAGAGAAGTCAATATTTCAGGTTTTTTATCTCACTCTTGCTACTCTTCATAGAAAAAGAAAATGCTCAAGCAGTATCTCAGACCATGTGTTAGAGCTCCAGGTAATCTGTTTGCCTTTGCTATCTCCAGGCTATTTGTCTCTGCCTTCAGAAGATACCTTGACAGTCTCTGGTAGTTTTTTAATAAGAGAAGAGAACTTGAGCGCTCTTGTTAAGCCTGAGAAAGCGCACTTGGCAAGACCATGGATTTTAATGGAGCATGTCTTCCCTACCCTCTATTCCTACTTGTTTGGCAAACACAGTCATTGTTCAGCATAAAAGCAGTATTTACCCTGTGCCAAAACAAAATTAAGTGGTACCCTGTGATCTCAGCCAGGGTGAGGGATTTATGGTACCAGGCATTGTGCAAAAACAGAATTAATGACAAGACTGGAAAATTTACAAAGCAAAGAGATGGGATAAGCTAAGAAGCGAGGGAAAAGAGAGAATGTGTTGGAAAAGATTCAAGGGTCTGCTATGAGATACTGAAATTGAATCAGCAATGTCTTTACTGTATTTCTAATTTTGCTGTCTTGGACATGAGCAAAACTGTTCCTTCTCCACATTCTTCTATTCTTTATCCATACCCCTAAAGGGGATAATGATTATTTAGCTATGAGGATAAGGCACTTTGCTAAGAAGCTCAGACCTTTACGCTTATCTCTGCACTATCTTATTCAAAATAAAATATATTCTTCAGGTTAGGTGTTTTACATGTCCAACATTCGGCAGCATCACTCTGAAAAACTGTACATGGTCATCATCACATGAGGGAGGGAAAGAGATCTGATAGTTGGATCTTGACTCCTTCTGAAACTCTTTTCACATAGGTGAGATATGATTCACAGAAAAGCTGCTTGTTACAGTAACGACATTGAAGAAAAATACAGAGAGTTTTCCAAACTAGTGTTGCGCTCCAACCTCTCTGACTCATACAGTGACAGTTTTTTCATGCACTGTATGCTGCACTAACTTTGTTGTCACAGAGATGAGCAATAATCCAGTGAAGGAACTGTTTACAGCCTGTTTAAACTCCACATTATGAGTTCTCGTGACTCCAGACGTATGTCACAGATTATGGACAAGGACAGGATTATGTGAACGTTTCCCACTTTGGGTTTAAAATTAATCAAATTAAAAATAACCTGAACTTCATAATTTACTGACAAGTAGAGTATTTAAGATAAAATATATTTCACATCACCTCCATTTAAGACACTTATTCAAGCCTTATACTTTTCTTACAGACATGCTTCTTTCTCTTGCGTACAAAACAATGGTTATAAACAGCAAAGGCAATAAAAATGTCATCTTCTGTAAAAAGTTACAACTCTCCTACTACTCCAAATACCAGCAGTTGCAATTTTCACAGTCACCAAATTCCATAAATGCTTTATAAGTTCTGTTATGTATTTCTCAGACACATGGTGTATATGAAGTTTGTCACACTAACAGCTCTGAAGACTAGAATCTTCTATCCATGTCTTCTTTTTCTTCTCTCCTACCCCATGATGGAGCTTTAAATGTTTAAAATAATTAGACTTTCAAAAATGTATTTCCCTTAAACATATATGCATGCTTGTTGGTATATGTGTGCATACACATACAAATAATTCATGTCAAAGCTAGAAACAGTTCCACTGTTTTGTTTTCTTTAAAAGATAAATTTACAAGCTTGCTATCTTAATAGCTGCAGTGAAAAGAAACATGATATATTATTTCTTTTCCATTGACTGTAGCTTACTACAAGTCTGCCAGGTGTCTGGTCATCTGAGTGAGGGAACAAGAAATTGAAGTATGGTTTCTTCCTTCCAGTCCTTTGAGATATTTCACTGTCAGGTTCTTATTTCTGAACAGAATTCTCCTGGTTTTGCTCTAGTTTGATGGCTAAGAATTACAGGTATATGGATTGTACACTCGCTAAAAAACACAGTATGATCTTTAAGTCAGATATTCAGGGTAACAAAAGGGTAAACCTGGAAATTATTGGGTTTGCAGTCAGAACACGAGAAGTGTGTATATTGATATTTTAGAATGATGCCTACTGACAGGAATAAAGATTCCTCATTTACTTTGCTGAGCAATGTCATGTTGGTCTACCAGCATGATCTTTCCCAGACTCACTGGTCAGTGCTAAAAGTGGTTTGAAACTGGGTAAGAGAGGGATGGGAAAAGTGCTGGTCCATGACCTGGGTCAGTAGGAGACAGCTCTCCCCTCTGGCAGCTGGGCAGCAGCTATTCCAGCCTGGAGGGGACAAGATGAGCTGTTCTGTGTGTGATTATTGATGTTCCTAAGAATAACAGTACAAGAAACATACACCCAAAACAAGAATTCATTAGGAGAAAGCATGTTCATAAGGGAAGAGCTTTACAAGGAAAGGTTTTGCTAAAGCTAACACTGCAGTCCCAGGCAGACCTGACAGTGTCACTGTCAGCAGAGCAGTTAAATCCCTGCTCATGGCACAGAGACTGCAGTTACTCTGCAGACATTAAACCTGAATGTAAAAACTTTACTTATGTAGTTGTTTCTTTGCAAGAGACTACAAGCCAGACTTTGGATAATACAGCAGCACAGAGACTTCATCCCACAGACTACCATCCCTCCTTCCCCCACCACCCAAGACCTGCATTCCAATGTACAGTTCTCCACATTTTACTAGACAAATACAGCTACAGCCACTATGCAAGGAAAGTTAATATCCTGAAATTAGTAATCACTCCAAGATTCGGTGTCTATCTTTACAAAAAAAGCCATTTTTTTCTGACACATATTGGCAATGCTATTCCCAGATATTAAGGCCTCACTTTTTCCCTAAAATTTGTAGGATGGGTTTCACACTCCATACAGACAACTTATTGTCTAACAACTGCCTAAATGCAGTGAAGATGAAGAAGCCAGTTTAGGCAGCATGGAACCGGGGACTATGCTTACATTTTATAAACCATTATGAACTGCAGTTCACATACTTCTCTCTATCATATTTAGGAGCAAAGGAATCAGAGGTGTCAGAGCTTTCTCAAGGTCCACTGCATTTGCCTACCACCTACGGTGTTTATTCAGTCGCACACTGTAAGTTCTTTGAAAAAGTTATTATCTTCCCCTCAGCAGAAAAACTGGGAAAATGGTCCAGCCTAGATCCATGAAAAGAGACTGTTCAGTTTGCTTCTTGGCATGAAAAGCCTTCACAGTAACTTTCTCTGCATCTTGCTAAGAAAAACTGAGAAAAGTAAGTTTCAGCCAAAATAAGTCAAAACATTCTTGTAAACAAAGTAGACTTTCCTTCTAAACTAATTTTCTTGCATTGTAATGTTAAAAGTGTATGGACAGCATTTGAGGGAAGTTATTTTTGGTTTTACACCAGCAGGTATTTATCAATCACGTGCTGTATTCCCAAATTTCAGAAATTCAGCATAACTTCTGAATGAAAGGGGTTGCACTGATTTGCCAAGAACGAACACAAATCACGACACCCGACACGTGCTGAAGTCCACTACCACCCATTCTATTTGCCAGACCTTCAGAACGCTGGTTTTGTTAGTTCATTATCGAGCCAAATTCTCTTACTATCAGTGAAGAATTAGCTCCAGGTTCATGCAATGTCCTCATCTGTGCCTGGGCTCCCCACACACCCTTGTAGTACAAACAATTACTCATAAAAGCTCCTTAGAAAAACAAATTGTTTTGTGCTTCACAGTTGCTTGTACTGCCTCAGAGAGCACATCCTGCTGCAAGGGGGGCTGAGTGCTCAGCTGTCTGACACAGGCAGCACTTGGTGTCTTTAGAGGAAAGGTCAGTTTGCTCTTACTTGGAATAAAGTAATATCAGATCTTGTAATAATGCATTAATGGAAACACTGCCACAAAAAAAGAGGAGCTCAGAGGGAAACCAATCTGCAGACAGAAGCTGAGAAAGCATGAGGGACCTGCAACTCATTTGCTAAATGTAATGATTCATTGTTATAAAATGACAAAATGAGAAAACATGTAGGTGAAAGGACACTATATGTGGAAGTTGAGAAGAAAAAAACCACTGCTAGCCCTGTCTGAAGATGAAACAATTACAGGGATAATACAATTTCTAAATAATCAAAACACTGCCAAGACAAGCACAGTTTCTTTGTTTACTCTTACAGCAAACAGATTTAACTGTCTCATCAACATTGTCAACTACTAAAGCAAATGTTCCTGGCAAGAATCTGAGATACAAAGAACTCTAAAGATCATATTTTTATTCTGAGTTGAGGTCTAATCATAGCAGCTTCATGAGAAGTTTTTTGCACAAATTAGCTCCTGGCAAACAGATTTGCTTTCATCAAATAATAATTCACTGATGTTTCTGGCATAGAGCTTTTATGCACACCAGGATTCTTGGATTCTCACGTGAAAAAAAAGGGAAACCATATGCTTTTATTCACCTTCAGTTCTTTCTGCCCTACGATCTTGTATTCTAGTGACAAAAATGCTGTTAATGAACAGAATGTGTTGAAATCTATTTCCAAAAATGGGTAAAAAGTAAAATACTAAACCCGTTTTAAGACTAAAGATCTGTATTAGTAAAAATACTACAGTTTTATATAACTTAATAAATTTACTTTTATTCCATAACCTGGTTTTCCATAAAGATACTTCAGGCTCCAAGAACTGATTTTGCTTTCTTGTTAGGCAAATTTAAAGAGACATCAAATGAAAAAGAACCCCACATTTTGAGGATGTCAGAAACTTATTTTAAATGCTGCTATACCAATAGCTTACTTTTTTAGAGAGCCTAGAAAAAGTTTCTTTTTACAATTAATAAAATATTAGCTTTTCAAAGACCTAACTCCTTTTTTGCAAGTAGTAGGTGAGCTTGCCCCCTAATTTCATTTTTTTCTTCTTTATCAGAAAGTTGAAAGATAAATGTTAGACTTTATAAAAGACATAAATTGGGAGCTCCTAGAGCCTTCTGAAGTAGAGCATAAAATGAGACTATATTCTTAAATTCTAATGCCACAGAAATCAGCATCTATATACTGTACCAAGAAAAAAATCAGTCTACCTTTCCTGAGTAACATATACATTTCTGTAAGAGTTGCAGTTAAACCTCTGGCTACTCTGTATAAGAAAATTAAATAGCACCAGGATTATTTCATATTTTTCACATTGCACCAGTACAATAGAAAATGGATTTGCTAGTGGCTGCCCATCTTGATGGCTTTTAGTTTATGCTATTTCTAGTCTCAGTTTGAAAGAATTTGCTCTTAATAAATCATAGCCATCTTCAAACTGTTGTTTGAACTTGGTTGGAGGTGGCTTTTTTTGTTAGTTTTTTTTCCAAGTGAAATGACACAATGAGCAAAATAATATATAATTGCCTATGTAATTCTAGTCTTCAAAAGCACTCTTTCTGACTGCTTCTTTACAACTTCTCTACTGCTTCTCTGCTTCTTCTGCAACACAGTTTTCATTCCACTGCACAATCAAACGTTTTACCCAAAAAAAGTGTTGAACTGCAAAATGTACCCCAAACTACTGCAGTTTGAGTGGATCAGCCTTTTGACACCTTGATCTACAGTGACAGTTGTGTTGGGAGTAGACAGACAAAGGCTGGAACATCGAGTGCAGCACAGCAGCTGTGCCACTCCAGCTCAGGTTTGAACTTGCAGCTCACTTCAGTGGAAATTCAGAGACCTGAGCCTTCACTCCCCAACACAGACATGACAGAATCCCACAGCTGTTTGGTTAGGATGCACTGATTCCTCCTCATTTTCATGCAAACTTGTAGAGCATAACAAGCTTGGACAAACAGCAGGTAAGACTCTTTACTCTAAATAATGCTTCTTTTATCAAATAAACTTAAGGGAAACACTTTAGTAATAAACATATGCAGATGCCATTGAAATCATTAATTTCTGTTCAAAGTTACCCAAGAAAAAGGTCTGCAGAATAGAAGCAAAGCTGGTATTAACTTGTCAGTTTTATTCAAGGTACGTTAAAAATAAAAGAATCATCCCATTTACCCATTTGTAAGTTCAATGATAATCACAGTCTGAAGTCTCCAACAGATTTCTCAAGCAAAAAAGATGATTGCAAACACTGCCTGGTGTCTGAGTCATTTCTTTAGGTGGACCTGATTGATTTTCTGAGTGTGGTAGCAAAAACTTTGCTTTCTAATTCTCAAGAGAAAACACAGAAGAAAATGAAAGCAAGCAGAAGGAAAAATCTACTACAATAAAATGAAGATAGGTTAATGTGATGGACACTGGCCTGAGTTTTCATCTGCTGCTATTTAGGTAAAGGAATACTCTCTTCTGTTCCTCCTTGTAAGAAAGACTCAAAGTATTGACATTTTTATGTGGAAAGGCAACCTTTTTTCTTCACAAAGCTCAAGATACTTAAAAAAAAAAAAAGTCTGGTTAGGACAAAGGCAGAATTATGATAATTCCTTTCAAGGGATAAATAAACACTAATAAATGAGAATTAAGACAAAACCCTGATCTGACATCTGCTAATTAGTCAAGCTCCAGTACCACACAAATTGCAACTCTGGGGCAGTAACTTGCCTTTTTCAGCACCACATTTTCTCAATATCACATGTGAATAGCAAATCAAGCACTCCCTTAGCAGAGAAAAGAAATGTCTCCTTGACAGTATCCAGGCTTACACTCTGCACAAAAAGAGCTCACAAATTTACCAGCTTTAAAGCCAAAACTATTCTTGTCCCACTGAACACAAAGAACACCTTTGGTGTTCCTCCCACTTTCTGGGGAGTTTGCTGGGACTCATTTATAACAAAAAGGAATTTATTTCCACAAGGTATAACAACTTTTATTCTCTCTAAGGCAAAAGCATTGTACCTAATAAAAGTAAAGCTATACAACGAAAGAAGGAGGATTTCAATAAAACAAAACTGGCTACAATAACCCAGAGTAAATTTTGAGCAGTAAACACCTCCAGTGCCAAAGAGTCACAGGTATCACAGAGTAGGGAGGAAAGAATCCAGCCTAAAATGCAGAAGGAAGATTATCTTCTACTGGCTAGGACTAACTGTGCTAGAGACAAAACTATCAAAACATGTTCTACTATCTGTATCCTGCACAAAAGGTCTGAATATCCAGTTTTATATCAGCTAAATTTAGTCCCACCCCTCTCTGGGGTCATCCAAACAGTTTTTCACCTGTCTAAGCCATGAGCTGCCAGGTTCTCCAGAAGAATGCTGAGGGAAACAGTGTCAAATTCATGGTAATCATTGTCATTCATCATCATGGATCAGGAAGAGCAAGATATTTTCCTTGTCCATTGCACTCTGCAGCATCCAGAAACTTTGTGCTGTTAATCCCCCTCTGCCTGGATTCCACTCATTCATTATTAGTTGATGGAATTTTTCAGATCAGCCAATGAACATAAAAAAGTTGACCACCAACTACTTTGTGTGAGAACATAGAAGGAGTCTCACAAGCAGCAGGAAACAATGAGCTTTTTTTTTCCTATTTGAAAGAAAATTATTTATATCAGCTTTCATAATTTGGTCCTTTGACATTCCAGTCATCAGCCATATTCTTTGTTGGAATTGTATGACAAGATAAAAATTGGTTGAAAGAAAAGCCAGCTGAATGAAAACAAGAGTAAAAGAAAGGGAGAACGATCATTGCTGGAACTGAGATACATGATACATATCACCGAATGAAATTTAGCTCCTTAGCTCACAGAGGTTTGGCTTATGTGGAGGGGTTTTCCTTATTTAATAGTGGGATTATGTAAAAAATTTGAAAGATTACAGAGAAAAAACTTGTGATGTTACATAGTTTGCATGACATTTCAAGAGCATGAAGTATATGAAACACTGCAGTATGATATTGAGCCACATTTCCATTTCTAATAAAAAAAATCAGGTGTAGCCTTCTACGAGGCTGATTGCTAACTTAAAAAAGGAGAACATCAAGCTATCCAAGCAATATCCAACATACACCCAGTTTATATTGAAAGACCTAGATTTGTGACACCTTAAACTTTCAGTCTACTGCTTCAAGCAAAGCGCCCCACCTTGCACTGTCAGTATTCTATTTCTGGCTGCTTCAGTGCCACTGAAACCGCTGCTACCTCCTGCAGGGATCCCCTGGAAAACAGCAAGTACATCTCAGGAGGTGAGATCACTGCCTGACATCCTAATTAAATGGAACAGCTTCTAGTATGTACTGTTTAAAGGGGGGGGAAAAAAAAAGTAGGATTCAACATAAGGCAATCTCATGACTTCATTTACTCAAACAACCCTTTGCATACATATAGCCTTCTTAGGCACGTGAATCTTGAAGAGATTAAAGTACTAAAAATTAAGACTTTCAACCTGTATCCTAAAACCAGTTATGTAGCAAATCTGTAGCACAGCAAGGTTAAGTTATTTGCTGAGGGCTGGAGATCAAACTGCAGGTTTTTTCCCTGTTGCTCTGTTATCTGTAAAAGGATAGAGGAATTATTGACCACTGTTTAACATTTTGTTCTTTTATAATCCACTTGTTATTGGAGTAAGCTTTCTTCACATGCCTCAGCTATACACTGTTATTTCTACTTCCAAAGCTTTATAACAGCTTAGTCTCTCTGACTGTATGATACACCTATTTTTAACCTAAAAAGCATGTCATCCCGTCATATGGTTCCCTCTGTCAGTTCTTCCAGCTCAGTGTAGGAATCACACTTTGGAGAGGACTGCTCTCATAGTAAAATATTGTAGACAGTACTGAGATCAAATGAAACCCAAACTATCCCGCTGTTATAATCTTAATAAGCCAATACATTTAAGAACCCGTGTCTTTTAGCATTGCTACTTCAGTGGCAGCGAGGAAAACCGTGATGATGGATGTATCTTCAAGCACCAAGAGCAGAGCCAAATGCAACTTCCCTCTACATACTGTTACTATCACTCAGCACAGTGCTTGTGCTTTAACTGCTGTTCTAGAAATACCTCCTTCTGTATCAGAAAAGATCCCTGTGGAAACCAGACTATGCTACTGATCACTTTCATTTTATTTACAAATTTGCAAATTCATTTTCCTACATGGAAATTTTTATTATTCAGACAGAGAAGAGAGGAGGGAAAAGCGGTGTGACTTAAGTGACTCCTGTTCTCCCAGCAAGCAGTACCTGCTGCAAATGAACTGCTTTGTAGGTGTAATATACACTGGAGCTTGCAGTACAAGCTTTTTAGCCAACTCATATTAATTAATTGGAAGAAAAGAGGATTCATTCCATAAAGCTTCTTAAATGGAAAGCATACTACATCTATTTGCACCAAGTAATGTGTAACTAGTAAAGTCCACAATGTCTGTGCATCAGGAATTGAGGCAGACATGGAGCACATTAAGTAATAATAGCACAGTATTTTCTGCAGCCAACAGCGAACAGCAAATTCAGTTAATTATAATCACCATTATTATCACCTCTAAATGTAAGCCAAATGATTACAAATGCTGCATCATTTTTCACTTACAGCAGCACTGATGTATTTTGGTGCCCTACTGTAATACAGTAATGAAAATACTTTAGGGGAAAAATAATTTAAATAGTTGGTATAGCAACCTAAGCCTTTAGGCAGAAGCACTCTCTAAATCCCTGTTAAGTAATTGAATGAAAAACTGTCTACAATGGAAACTTTGTTGACTCCTGCTGTGCAATGTTAAGCAGGACAGATGATATTTAAAGAGAACGCTCTGCCTTTCCAAAACACCAGACAAGAGACATGTCCAAAAGTTAAATAGAGAACAGAAGAAACAGCAATAAAATAATAAAGGACAGTCTGTTATGGTATAGAAAGTGGGATTTCCAGTGAGAAATGCTATCCATCAGACTCGAGCATCCTTTACCTTACTGCTGATGAGAAGTCTGGTAGAGATAAGCCTCATGCAATTACACAAATATTTCTCTGATATTCTCATACAAGAGATGTGGCAAGGTTTTGGTGGCAGGGGACCTACAGGTGGCTTCTGTTAAGCAGCTTCACTGTGTCCAGTGGAGGCAGTGCCAGCTGGCTCCAGGACCGACCTGCCCCTGTCCAAGGCCAAGTGATGGTGGGAGTGCCTCTGGGAGGACATAATCAAGGAGGAGGAGAAAAACCTGCTGGGAAAGAGCAGCTGGGGAGAGGAGGGAAAACATGTGAGAGAAGCACCAGGGTCAATGAAGAGGAAGGGGGAGGAGCTGCTCCAGAAGTGAGAGCAGATTCCACTGCAGCTGGTGGTGCAGACAGGGAGGAGCAGAGATCCACCTGCAGCCTGTAGAGGACCTGGAGAAGGTGGATGTCTGCATTCCTGGAGGAGTTCAAGGCCAGGCTGGATGGGGCTCTGAGCAGCCTGGCCTAGTGGAAGGTGTCCCTGTACATGGAAGGGGTTTGGAATGAGATGATTTTTAAGGTCACTTTCAACCCAAGACATTCTATGGTCCTCCTCAAAGGAGGCTGTGACCTCCACAGGAAGCCTGCACAGAGGCAGGATCCTGTTGGGACCAGCGGACCTGTGGAGAGAGGGACCCATAGTGGGAAAGGGGAAGAGTGTGAGAAGAATGGAGTGACAGAGATGTGTGATAAACTGACTGCAACCCACCTTCCCTGTCCCCTTATACTGCTCAGGTGAAGAAATTGAAAGTGAAAAAGAATTGGGAGTAAAGCTGAGCCCATGAAGAAGGGAGGGGTGAGAGGAAGGTCTTTGAATTTCTGAGTGATGTCTCCTTGTCCTTATCTCAGCCCATGAGCCTTTCTTATTTTTTGTCCCTCTGTCCACCTGAGGAGGGGAGTGATAGAGAGGTTGGTGGGCACCTTTAGCCTAGTCAGGGTGTACACACCACAAGAGGTAAGCACACAGCAAGCACAGGGGCATGAACAGCAGAAAAAACCCCAGAGCTGCAAAACTGAAAGTAAAATTGAAAGTTTACTGTTTGTGACACAACAGTTCCAGCCCTAATTCAAGTGCAAACTCAGACTCACAGCAAACAACTGCTCAAGAAGCTTTTTCACCTGTGCAGTGCATGCAGGCAGGTATACTCCCCAGCCTATCGACAGGGGAGCAGCAAGTATCATCTTCAGATTTTAATTACAGATGAAGTGTTTACACTTGTTGATTTCCTTGCTGGGAGCTCTTTTTTCCCTCTTCACAAGTTCTTCTAAAACCAACTTATTTTATTTTTCTTTTACATATTCTATAAACCTTCTCAGCTGGTGAGAAGGAGGAACTTCTAGGGTGAAGGAAAATCTTCACTTCCCTGATCACAGGGCACTTCTGCTTACCACAGCTTTAATTCCTTGTGCTTACCACTGCTTATTCTATAAAGCCTTTACTCTCACCTCCACCCACTTCATTTGTATTTTCCTCTCATCCCCTAGGCAGTGTAAGTGATAAAATGAGTTTTTCTTTTTTTTTTCCTTTTTAGTAGAGCCAAGTTATTAGCGCATATTTCACTTCTCAGCTGGGCCTCCTAATAAGCTCGTTACTGCTTACAGCCAGGCTAATCAGGAGAGGAGTCAGGATGTCCAGCAGAGAACCAACACAAAAATGAGAAACAGACTAAAAAGTGAGGCTGGAGCTCGATCCTAGGGTTGGGAAAGCAGGTACACCAATGGAGCAGTCCGAAGGCGAGCAAGTGCCTCATCACTGCTGACCACAACAAACATTTGGCTTTAACAAGCACAGTTCTATTAATGTCCAATTTTATAATAGAGTTTTGGTTGATTTGTAGCCACAGACAGTTTAACATGCAGTACAGCACCTTTTAACTCAGCACAGCCCTAAATTTTCAAAGTGTTGGTTTTCAGCTGCTACATTTGTTCCGGCTAACACTGCTCTAGTGTTTGCTTTGAGCTGAAGCTTCTTCTGTGTAGTCTGAATAGCAGCACAGACATGCCTCACCTTGAGGAGATGAAGACCCTTACTCTGGGAATAAGCAAGTTCAAAAAGAGTCCAAGGGAATCCAAAAGTGAGCCCACCCAGCAACCAAAACACATCAGGCAAAAGGAAATGTGTGTGACCACCCGGATAAGGACAAAGTGCACAAGGGCTGGAGGGAAATCAGGGAGAGACAGATAATACACAGCCAGTACATCCAGTCATTCTTTAAATAGTTTTCATAACTTTTATAGGTTCCAAAGAATAACAGGACTCACCTTGTAACAGTAATACATAAAACAACAGGGCTTCATACAGCAGAAATAAGAAATAGGCTGGAAAAGCTGCTGCATTCAGAACCTAGTAGCATTCATGCAGACCGTGCTAACAGTGTGTTGTTGTAGTTCCTTAATATCCATGAAAAATACACCCTCTTAAGCATCTCGTAGAGATTCACTTAATGCCTTTGAGATTTCTGCAAAGGTGAATGAAATGCTGTGACTTCTCTGTCACATGAGCACTACAAAGCCCTTGTTCTGTGGGAAATGTGTCTCAACCAAAATGAGATTTTGTAGCTTTTCTTCTAAATTGTGTAATCTTAAATTTCATCTGGTCCTGCACCTTTTCCAACATTTCTCATGTGTTCTCAAAAAAGAACAAACCCACTGTGAATACTTCAGATATTTGTCTATATTCCTTGGGTGAATTTTATTAGGCCCTGATACTTGGAAAATATTAGGTTCATTTAAATGATTTTTTTATTATTATTCTAGACAGCTCTTAGCTATATATTTCTGGTGCTAATTGTGTTACTATATGATCTCAGTTAAGTTCACTAATGAAGAAATCCTTTCCTTTAGCACTGTACACTCAGCTTTCCCTGTGGCTCACATCATCTACTCCTCAAATACAATATTTCTCATTCTTAGTCAATTGTAACAGTTGTAATTTTTGTAGAGTATAGTAGTTACAAATAGTTCTGAAGATAAAGACAGTTTGAATGACTATAAAATGTAGATTCATATTATGTGGTCAAAGGAGCGACCTCATAAATGAATCAGATTACATTCCTTGTATCTATAAGCAAAAAGTGGTAGAAAGAAATTTATAATAATTTATCACCCATTTCTTTATCTGGGGTTAAAGGCTTATGGAGCTCAGTGTGATATACTTCTTATCCAGCTTTAGAGCAATGAACAAGCCTTAAAGCCTACCAGGGGTTTATTCTTACTAGATGCTAATCTTGAGAGCAAATCACTGTCCCCGGTCTGGTCTGGCTGCTGTCTCTAGTGTGCCTCCCTAACAGCCAAAACTCCTGCTCAGTTGTGGAGATTTGAATATTATCAATTCTGCCTTTTTTCAGTAAAAGGTATCAAAATAATTCTGCTGCTAGAAACATAAGTCAAGGGTGGCCATTTCACTACAGGCAAAGATTTGAATGAAGGAGGAACAAAAAGGCTCATGAATAAAAAAATGAGTACTGTAAATTCTATTTCTTAAGCCATGGGAATTATATGAGGCAGAAGACAAAGTTGCCCAAGAAAAGTAGAAAAACACAATTCACAGAGAATCCAAGAAAAAGCACTGTTACTGAGAGCAATACATGCACAAGGTGCTGCTAACCTCAGTATTATGTGAAAATGGAAAAGAGTGTCCAAGTATCTGCATGAGGTACACAAGGCACACACTTTATTTGTTTTCTTACCCTCCCACTTTTCCTTCCTCAAAAAACTCCACGTGTTCACAAATGTTTTGCAAAAGAAATTCAGACAAGCATCACAAGATACATTATTTCTAATGATCAAATTCAAAAGCCTTTCAATACTCCAAAATTAAATATGCACAGTAAAAAAAAAGCATTACCATTGATTAAACAGGAAAGACAAAGGGAATAAATAACATCCATTAAAGGTTCAGGTTATGCTATGGAAAGCTATTCACCACAGAAATTTAGTACTTATGCATGAAAATCCAATTGACACAATAGCTTATAACCATTCCAAAGAACCTATTATGGCCCATCATGGAAATGGTTCCACATAACAACACAGCCATTACTGAGTCTGTAGGGCTCTGGATCAGTGAATTAAAATTTCTCTGGGCAGAACAGACTTTGAGCAAACAGGCTCAAAGGAGCTGTTACAATAAACTATGCTAAGACCTGTCTAACTAACTCCCAATTACACATTAACCCACTAACACAAGCTGAATTGCTAAATTTTGGAATATTTGGTTAGTTACAGTACAGAAACCAACATTAAAAGCCAGTATTCTTGAATATGAACAATATAGATGTCACTGTCCTTTACTGTTTGAAGAAAGAGAATAACTTGTTTCAGATTAAGTTGCAGATAACTCTTAGTGGGTGGATTTCCTTTTTTCCCTATCAAGTAGGGCATTTAATAAGGAATGGAAATAGGGTCACTACCAGCTCTTTTAAACTGTAAGTCTGTGTCTCACCTTCAGCACAAAACAAATCCAGTTGGGGAAAATCACATTATATGAACACTGCCCATGAAATCATGGGCCTCCTACAACCTTCCTTAAGGCCAACAATAAAGCTTAGGCATATTTATCTACAATATATGATTTTTCTATTGCACCTTTCATTTCTGAAGCTCTGCTTGAGCTTTGCTGCAAGGTAGTGATATTCTACTCACTTTGTGGATGGCAGAAGTGGTAAAACAGTCCAAACAAAAAGTCAGCAAAGCTCAAAGCTTAGCTCTGAGAGTGCCAAGTTCTCTGTCTTGTGCAAGTCAGCGAGGTGTTAGTGATGCTTCAGTTAATGTTCAGTTTGTGCCAAGACCTCTGTGCAGCCTTTCCTTGACAACATACTTTTCTTACAGCCAAGTCTCTAGATAGGAGTAAAGGCTATTCAAACCTATTAAACAATTGCAGCATTGTCTGATTTTGAGAAGCTTATTTTGAAATATTTAGAGGAACCTGATCATCACACCTGCATTCTAAAACTTTTGCTAGATTTTTGCAGAAATCTAAATGTCAGCTCTCCATACAGTTAAGGCCAATTATTCCTCCAGTACTCATGGTTTTTTAAACCCCTTACCCAGACAGCAACATTTCCACTTTTTTCAAGGACATGTGAGTTTTTGCTGGTGGTTTGTAGCTCCCCAGATACTCACCCATCTGGTATCCCTTTTAGTTTATTTCTCTGTAGATAGGTAAGACTGCAATTTGGATCAGCTGGATAAAATCCCTCTGCAGCCCCCGGCCATCCATTGGTAATGGCAGCCTTCTGCACCCAGCAGCACCCAAGAGATGCCATTTGCATGCACAGCTCTGTGCAACAGCCAAACCGAGCTCCCAATTCCCACTTCACGTAAACAGTGACTCAGATCACTGACATCGGGCAACATTTTATCAATATCACTGAGAGATCAGAATCAGTCCAAAGCAACAAGCTTTAGGATTTTTGTTAATTATTGTGGGGCTGCTGGAAGCCTACATTTCTTTTCAAACAAATTATACTTCAAACATCTCTATCTCAGCTCTCTTTGCTTTTTTTCTCCAGGGTTGCCTCTTTATTTTCGTGGGAGGAAAAAAGATGTGTTCTTTACACGCACTAGGCAGGCACTGAACTGAGCACAGCCAAATCCCCCTGTGACTGAATGTCTACAGCCCAATTTACTGCACTTCTCCTTTCAGTAAGCAGGTAAGGCAAAGAATGGAACAATTTTCCTTATCTACTGCTTGCTGCTCAGTTGCAGCAATGGGTGGGGAGGCAGCACCATCTCTCACTCCAAGCCAACCTTTCTCAGCTGCATGGCCAGAAATTGAAATTTTGAGATGTTTATAAATAAGTAAAAACCTGCCTGTATTTAATGCAATGTGATATTTGCATAATTACTTTTCAAGGTAATGAGTACAACAGAAGCCAAACCACAGAAGGTTGAATATTTTTAGAGCAGCCTGTGCCAGCAAATAAACACAGAACTTTTGTATCAAATTGCAGGGAAGTTTAGAACCAACATAATTTATTTAGGGAACAATAAGCACCTATTTCTGCTGGGCAAGTGGCCAAGGTGAACAAATGAAAGACATATATGTAATCGAATATTAGATGAGCCATCATTTCATTTCCCACCATTTGTCTCTCGGAATATCTGTAACCAACCCTGCTGAACAAACCACTACAGAATAAAGGTAGCTGTCAAACCACCTCCTCCAAAGCCAAGAAAACAGCTGGGCTGAAGCAAATAATAAAAATTTGAAGGAAAATATTCTGAAATGGTGGTTCCTCTCTTTGTTAAATGATGGAATCAAGACCAACTACAAGTATTGTTTTAAGTCACAGCATTTTAAGAAAATAAAGCAGAGCAGTAAATACATAAAACCAGCCCATTAAAACTGTTCTATTTTGGACTGTAATGTTATGCTCTAATGCTGCTGAGAAATATATTCTAAAACTAGGAGGTTCTGCAAATATAATTGGACACAACGAAAATGAAAAAAAAATAATAAAGTGGTTTGAACAATGTCTTTTTTAGAAAAAAAGCAAACCCACAACTTTTAGTCTCCCCAAATGCATCTTAAATTAAAAACACCTGGATAATGTACTTTGAAAATAAAAGCAGAACTCAAATAAAAAGAAAAAAAGGACTAGGTATTAGCAAACAAAAATTTTAAAAATACATGAAACATATGTCCATAAATGTAAGGTTTTGGCTTCTTGCTACTGCCATAGAAAACAGAATCAGAAGTGGAACTTGAACAAAATTCAGACTAGTAAAGTCTAGATAGTAAAAGACAAACAAAATTACTGGAGATCAGAGAGGATTAATTTACACAGAAAAATTAAACATGAACTTCTCTGTTGTGTTACTGAAGACCTCAAGCTCTCACCAACATTTCCAGGAAAGTTAATGTATGTAAGAGAACGAAGTTCTCAATATCCATCCAAGTGACAGCGAGCAAGGATAAAGTAACAGCCTGCCTGAAAGGTGTAAACATCTGAGAGCAGGGAGAAGACTTGCCAGGTACCATAACACAACAGTGTTCAGAAATTACCGCTTTCACTTAAGCAGCTGGTGTTACACAAAATTTAACAGTGAATATGGTATGTATTGCAAGTTATGTTCAGGGGCCAAACTGATTCCAACGCTGTCCAATATCAGAGAGAGTGCACAGGACAACAATCGCCCATCTCATCCAGTAAAGAATATTTCGGCTTCAAGAAGGGAAGGAGAACTTTATCTTTAAAAGGACACTTACTAGGATGTGCATGTCACAGGAAGGTCACCTATCAGCCTGAAAGCTCTTGTTCCAGCCAGTGACTCAACAAAAGATGTGACCAGAGTAGTTTGGCCAGCCCAACTAGCACACCCATATAGACCACCTATAGCTCAAATACCCAGGAAATCATTTTGCTTCTGTTACCTGGCACGAATTCTTGCTTCATAAAATGGGAATATTTTGCTTTCTTGGCTACACAGAATTTGTGTTTCGATCATTTCAGATAGATAAGAAGTCCTTCAAAAATTCATAGGAAAATTGGGTTCCTTCCCCTGCATTTCTTTTGCCATACATGGTAAACAACACTTCAGAGAGAAATCTCAATTGTCAAGAGCTCTTGCAGCCATGCATCAATCTTTTTAATAGAGTTCATTGCATTTTTTTCCATCTTCTTCACAATAATAACTAAGACAGACTCTATAAATTCTAGGTTTTTGGTCTGCAAATAAAAACCTCCTGGACGTGCCCTTGCATTTATTAACGTGTTAGTTACCATAAGATTTTTGCATTGCTTGCTTTCAGCAGCTCATGGCAGGAAATAAATCATAGTAAATCTAAGATCAAGTTAATAATTCTACTGTAACTCAAATGCAATACGAGTATCTCACAAGACTCATAAGATGAAGGGAAAAAGGTTTCAATTTTTGTTTCATTTAAAAAAACCCCTCAACGCTTGCATTTTCAAAAACATTTAGACACGTCAGTGACTTCCCTAGGATTATCTTTTTTTCCCAAGCAAACACTCTGAGCAGAAATGACATTGTATTTTCTGGCAATTTCACCCTTTGAAATACTCAGCTTTTCATCAGAAAGCCTGCACAGAAAGTATTATCTCTTCATTGTAACTTCATTGTATTGTTACTAAATATATACCTGATTTGCACAGACAGCTCTGAATGGGTTAACTCTTGTTCTCCCAGCAGTTTATCTGAAGGTGAGAAGCCACAGTGGGGTCATAAGAAAACCCAACCATCCAGAAACCAATTTTTCAAAGCAGTTTTTGAACGTCATAAGACAATACAAACTAACGCTGCAGAACCCAGTGCTCCAAGAACTCCTCTTAGGCTAAAGAAGCAGTGGAATTTTGTCATGGATTCACAGCACTCTGGACTCAGTGCACAACAGGCGAGCTGAATGGTTACATTCAAGCCGTGTTACAGCTCCCAGTGACCTGGATTAGTCCACAATGTAAGAACAGTCAGGTGAGATAAAAGCTCTGCCCAGTGTCCTACCCACTGTCTCCAACAGGGATCAGCAGTGGAGTGTAGGAATGGGGTTATTTTCCAAGCTTTCAGAAGGTGTGGCTTAAGGGTTTTGTCAACCACAGGGAGCCTCCTGGTATCCAACAACTCATGAGTGTTTTCTTTGAATTTGTGTGCTGCCCTTCTGAGATCCTGACAACTTTTTGCCTGTATTATAACCCCTGTGCCAGGAGTTTCACCCTCTTCAGCAGTTAAAATCAAACCTGAGCTTAGAAGTTCATTATACCCACCTGATACTTAAAATTTCTTTCTACCATATAAAGCATCTCTTATTGCCTAACTTCTCTATGAATGTCTACAATCGTGGACAAATTATTTCTAATGAGTAAGTCAAATGGAACTAAAATAAGACATCTGCAAAGGGACTTTCTAACAGAAGGGCCAAATAAATGTAGGTGGATCTTGTTAAAAACTTATCAGGGTGGTATTTGGAAATTTGAAATGGAAAAGGTAATACTCATTGTAAGATCTAAGTTTTTCCCTTATTCACCACTGTTGATATATATTTATATGTGCTCGGGTGATCTTCTTTTAAAATAATAGCTCTTGCAGAACTTTCTTTTGGGCAGCTGTACCTTCCTAATTTTTCCCAGATTTATTCAGAAGTAGACAAGTGGACAAGAAAACGCTTTAGATAATTCTTTTGAAAACTCTGAAGTACAAGTTATCACTACCTGCTACATTTTAAATACTTCATTTTAGGGAATGATATTTATCATTCTTGTTGTCACTAGTGGAAATCTATCTAGAGAATAAATCATGGAGCAATGTCTCTGAGTCAGGCAGAATCAAGTTCTGCATTTTCTGCACTTCCATGAACTAACTCCTCCCTAAAGGAGACTGTGGTAGGAGTTTAAAAGTGGATGAGGCCATCACAGTGTGGAGAAATTTGGTAAAAATGCTGGTGATTTTATCTTGTATAGATCTTTTCTCATCAAATAGTTACCTAGTGAATTACTCACTGAGGAATAAATTTCAAGCGAGCCCTCATTCAAGTCCCAGTTTTGCTATAAAACTAGAAATCAAATCATCACAAGCTTATCCAGCCAAACATCCATTTGACTTAGTTAAACACATTAAAAGTAGATAAAACAATAAAAAAGCCCTCTCAGCTGAGTTTATTCTTAATTAAACACAACAGACCAACTGTGCTGTGCACCTCAGGAAACTTCAGGGGCTATAGAAAGCTCCAGATTAGATTAGTGCATCATCCACAAACTCACCAGGAATTTTGCTCAGCTACAGGCATGTTTTATGTTCCACATGGAGTTTCTTTAGATGGTTAATCAGAAAATTCTGCTCACAGTTTTGTTATCTGTTTGTCCTCTCTTAAACTCAAATCACTTCTTTTCCCTAGCAGCAAATGTATTCGCAAACAGAGGCACCTGTGGTATTTAATGCAGCTCCTGAAAATGCTCTTCTGAAGACAGCATTATGGGGCTTTTGTGTCCTGAGCATCACAGGATATAAGGCCTTTGAGACACACAGTCCTTACAGACCCCATTAATGCAGCACTGAAAGTGGGCTAATAAAACAGCCTATTCAATGGGATATTCTAAAGTCAGTGTTGTGTTAGTGCAATAATTAACATTTTGTTAACCTCAGAAATGACAGAGTTTGCTTGTGTCTGCTCATACCAGAGCCCTCTGAAATCTCTCAGAACCTGCTGGAGGATAGAGACAACCAACAAGTAAATAACTGGAAAAACCTGAGCTCATCTACTCAGGCAAGGGAAAGTTCACTCAATTCTTATTTCCCAGACATAGACAGGGAAGAGGGAGCAGAAAAGCAAGGAAAAACAGATATCTGCTACTACAGTTGGACTTCAGGGTGCTGTAACCTCTGCAGTGCTGCAGTGTCCTTTTCACAGCATGGAAGGAGAGCAGGGTATGGCCCTTCTTTATTTCTCACATACCAGAAAGTCTCACAATTCACGATCTCAACGCTGCAGAAGGAAGAAAATTTTGCTAAGCTTTACAGTGCAATTACGGACAAATAAGAAGGTTTCTGCATCCTTCATTGTCTTCATCTACACAAAGACCAGAGCTAATCGGAGCCTTCAAAATTTGAAAAAGATACATTGCCTCTGGCAAGTCCATACAGCTTGTACATTCAAAGTTTCACTCACACCTATTTGTCAATTAATTTTATACATCAGGGAAACCACCCTGACACACATCTTTTGTATTGTGATGGTATTGTTACAGAATCACTTTTCTGTTAGTCCAATTTCCTTCTCTGGTTACATGGAAATGGAAAGTGGAGGACACTTCCTCAGTGTTTCAGTAAACAGCATTTTCAGGATAGACCTTAACCAATCTTAACCCCACAACTAAGCCTTGCACAAAGGGCAGAATGGAACTAAAGACAAAGCCTAAAACCCTATAAAAATCAAATCCTAGCCAGCTGTATCATTAATCCAAGTTCAAACGCAAACCTTGGTACTCAACAAAGAACAATGATTCTTATTTCAAGGGCTTTTTTCTCACCTCCTGCCAGTGTGAGACTTGTCAGCGTGATGTTGATTAGAAGAACAGAAAGTGCCAGAGATACTGAAAGGGAATGGATGACATTTTCATGGTAATTGAAAACTAATTATATTTATCTAGCAAATAATCACTACATGTTCAATGTTTCATGTCAAAATAAGGAATGGAAAACCCACCCTCCATTTTCCTTATCATAAAGCCTGATTAAACGCTTATAAAAAAAAAAAAAAAAAAAAAAAAAAAAAAAAAATTCTCCTGAGTGCTTGATTCAGTCCTCTCTTCCTCAGGCTCCTAAATGGGGTCCTCTCCCTCAGGCTCCTCCTGCCTAGGGGTTGCACAGCAGAATATGAACTGACTGCCCTGGACTGAGTTCTGCCCAGCACAGGGCACACAAAAAGCAGATGTTCCAATATCAGCAATGTGTTGTTCCATTTATTATAATTTTACTTATCACAGGGTCTGTATGTGTTACCCTAGGCAGGTATGTGTTTACAAAAACCCTGTGTCTTTCTTTTGAAGGGGCAGGTATAATCTACTTTCTCTCATTACTTTGTACTTTTGAAGGTAAATAACTTCAGCCAGAAAATCTCCCCGAGAGCACACTGCTTGGCTCAGTTTCATTGGCTAACCAGGCTTGATAAAGAATATATTTTAATAGGCTACCATCTGCAACCTTCCCATTATAGCCTCTTTTCCAGGATGTGTGATATGTAACAACTTTGTTAAATGCATATAGGACTAATCTACCATGCAACATTATTTCAGTGTGTCACACACTGGAATTCAAATTATGCTATTCCTTTCTCAAAAAAAATTACCATGACTTCAAGGAGGAAAGTAATTCTGAGAGTTATGATGTATTATGATGTATTTGAACCTAAGTTTAAATCCTTGCATTAAACCCAAATTAATTTTGTGGCATTGGGAACGCTCAGAGGAAGGAGATAAAAAGGAATAGGAATCTCTGTGCATTTGAAACTTCCCTAACAAATCTTGCTCACCATTAAAAGGGACTAAGAGGAAAATGCTTCAATTCTCTTCTTTCTCCTACAGCTACTGAGAATGGGGATGCCCATCAATGTGTAGAATCACAGAATGGTTTGGGTTGGAAGGGACTTGAAAGCCCATGTCATTCCGACCCCCTGCCATGGGCAGGGACACATTCCACTGGACCAGGCTGCTCAGAGTTCTGTCCAACCTGGCCTTGAACACTCACAGCGATGGGGCAGCCTCAGCTTCTCTGGGTAAGCTGTGCCAGGTCCTCACCACCCTCACAGGGAAGAATTCCTTCCTAAAATCTAATCTAAACCGTCTGTCATGTTAAAGGCATCACCCTTTGTCCTATGTCTCTAGGCTTCCCATTAGATAACACTGTCACAGGCATTGACTTAGTACCTTCAAACTCCATTTCATAACATTTCATTCCTTGAAATTACACTTGGGTTTCTGGTAGAATTTTCCTTTCCTTTCCTGTATTACAGAATACAGATTCCCCAAGAGTTTCAAAAAATATTTCTTTAATAGCTCTACTGCCTCCCTTAATAGATACTAATTAATTTTGCACTGCCTTGCAAGCATGAAGATTTCACTGCAGAAACATCAACTGGTCAATAATCAAGCACAGCGAATCTGCTGGGGGTAGGTGCTGTGGATGAACAACATGTTGAAAACAGTTTTTCAGAAGGAAAAAAGAAAGTGTAAAGGTCAATACAGCTCTTTGCACTGACATTTAATTTCCTCATTCCATTTAACTATGCAGATCTCAAAGTGCAATAGGGAGATAAAAACGGGATTTATGTTGTGAGACTTGAAGTTAAATCCAAGGACCATACTAAGCCAAAATGCTGAAGCAAATTTAAAGATCTGGTACAAAGAAAACAAACAGTATATGAAAAAGGTAAAAACTACAGCAGACCAGAACAGTGCTTGACCAAACAAATAAGCCACCCTGGAAAAACACGTATTTTTTAACATTATCTGGATGTACTAACAGAGAGCTGGGCAAAGCTCTTTGCCCTAGAAGCTCATCCCCACTGCATACAGTAAAGTCCATTTACAGCAGCACAGGCATAAGCTCAGTATCCCCTGAGAAGACTACAAGTCACAGATTAGGAAAACGTCTGTCCTTATGGATCAACGAATAATAGCAATTTGATCATCCTCACAAGCTGCAATGGAAATTCACACTTAGAAACACATGCAATTAATTTTCATTACCCTCTCCCATTATCATCAGTTCTCAAAAATCATCTTTCACAAGGAACTTCAAAAGAACTTTCCATTCAAAGTAATGCTACCACTCTCAGGGACAAAAAGTAATGGGTACATAGTATTTCACCATACTCAAATTAACTTCTAAATTAGGGCAGTTCCTTGAAAAGTTTTTTTTTTTAGGTGAAAGCTGCAGTTGTGATTAGTAAAGATAGAACTTTCTGATACCACCCAAATATAGACAATGCTGCTACCAAAGATTAGAGCCAGGTGCATAGAAAATAAATGGAAAACCATATATATTTAAAATTATTTTATACTTTATTATATTTCATAACTATTTTGTCTGTCTGTCAACAGCTATTAAACTATTAGGACACCTAGGCCCTAGTGAGTGCAGCTCAAAATCTTGTATCCTGGAACTTGGCCTCTATGAGCAAAGGATTCTAATAACCCAGATCTTCCTTTTGGTTCTATTCATATTCAAACCTTTACCTTCCACCTTACAGATTTTCTTGAAACCTCAGTTTAAAACAGAGTTAATTTTAACTCTTTAAATAGATCAAATTCCTACCTGGAAAGGTAGTGTTTCATGCACCTGTCAAGAACGAGTCTTTTCCTGTCCAGACAAGGAACAAGACCCTGTTATCACTTTATCTGTTCTTACTTTCTGTATGAGCAAAGTGATAATCTGATTAAAGTTTTATTTTTTTCTGAAAGAGAAGTCCAAGTTTCAGGTGAAGGAATTTTTGGGTGATGAAAGTACATTGTTATGTAAACAAAGATGAGGAGCCATGCCTGTAAAACAACATGAAAGGGATTTCTGTGTGATGTTAAACATCAGCCTGATTAGAAATGGTAAGAATAAGATACTTTGTGTAAGGGAGATCTTACTTCCTGTTCAAGAGTGTCATAATACTAAGTTAAAAGTTCCTGTTCAAAATCAGCTAGAATAGGTATTTGAAAATGGATACAACTAATAGAATTGCATTAGTCTTCCTATCATTTAATTAAAAAACAAAAAAGCTTTGTCAGAGATGCACATATGAATAGACTTTCTGTCCAAAAATTCTGAGTTAAGGTTCCGTCTTGACATCAGGTACAATTCTAGAAAGAGGAAGCAATTTAGATACATGTTTTAGCACCAAGGAAAATATTCACAAACTCTAAACCACAAAAGATTCATAGGAGCCAGTGATTACTATAGCTGTGTTACCTGACCAGCACTGCAATGTAGTCTGCAAAATGTGTTTCCACTTTCTCAGGCATCAGGTTTTTCTCTATAAGATTTCAGTGGGATCCTTAAATTGCTAAACATCTCCATTTAATTACATATAGTACTGATTGAAAGCTTGGTAAGGTTTCAGTGCTCGGCTGCAATATCTATTTTTTATCTAGGAGGATGAAAGTCATCTTTCTCACAACAGATGTACTAACATACCTGTCAACAAATAATTGTCACGAAAGGCAGGCATGGCTTTGATGCTTAAATCATGTCATCCCTTACCTATCATGTACTAGATTAAACTCAAAGCCTCATTACAGTTGTGATCATTAAGTTCAACCTAGCTAAAAAATTGTCACTATCTCCTGGCTTACATCTCCCCAGGCAGCTGCTTTCTTAGGTAGAATGACTCTGAAAGGACGAGGTAAAGCACCCCAGACATAACAGAGCCATCCAATCAGCTATTGCAGAGAAGCACATCACATAACTCTGAGCATAATAAAATCCATCCTAACACCAAATGTCCCCTCTGCCCCTGTGAATGGCTGCTCCAGATCCTAATTCCATTCACAGTTCTTCTTAATTTCCACCATAAATTTGTTCAGGGGCACTGCAGACTCATTTTTTGTTATGCCAGCATTGTTCATCATCTGCAATAGCTCTTCCAACCTCCATGGTGTTTATTCCTCAAGTTTTTATAGAAAACAGGAAGATCTTCTCTCTACATTTATTTTTTAGCTTGCCAAATATTAATTTTAAACACAAAGATACTGATTCCCTCCCTGCCCTTTTTTGCTGTTCTGGGAGAGGGCAAGAGAAACCAAAGTCTCTTCAATGACTGTCTGTGTTCATAGGACACTCTCCTGAAATCATTCCCCTCTGGGAGCAAACCTGATTCTTCTAAGGACCAAATAAAACATGTATTTCCTTGCCATATGCCATGAGAACATCCATGCACACCCAGAACCTCCTCTGCAGCCGTTAAGAACGGGGCTGTTTGCCGAGGTGTCTCTGCTGCCCTAGATTGAAAATGTCAATTATCACATTTGTATTTCACTATGAGCAAGGCTATGCTTTCAGAAGAGATTATGCAAACACAGGGAAAGTAATTAGGATGGATATTGCCACTAGTTGTTCAGATCACTTAATCACACTTTTCTGCTTTAAGCTAGAAATTATTTATCATATTTTCCTTGACAAACTAAATGTAATACACAGTATTTCTCATTTTAAGAAGCAAGCTTTTTCTTCCAAGTATTTATCTTGGTTTGAAATGTTCCTGTTAATACTGAGCCTACAGATGAACCAGCTTGTATTGAGTGGAATAACACATGATTTGAAACTGAAGCTACTGTCATTTTAAATCTTTAGAGAAATATTTTATTCTGAAATACTAATACTTTCAGGATTCTACTCCTACAAGAGTCTTCCACATTAATTAACAGGTCATATTTTCATTTCACTGCTATCTAAACAGAGAATGGTTTTTCATTTTGTAATTTTTTTTTTTTTAACAACTCCTAATTGCTTAAATCAGTATATAAAGGTAATTAAACCTTGACTCCAATTGGCTTCTTTATGTAGTATAGAAATGATACTGATCTTTCTGAAGCACTATGGTGCTGGATAATTATTACAGACACATGAGAGTATTTGAAATTAACTCTGTTTATATGTCAAAATTAGCATTTGCTATTTACATATACCTCTTTTGGTTTTCTTTGCCAGTCCAGTTATAACCATTTCTCTTTCCAACTGCCCCACTCTATAAGACGTTATCAGTATGGTTATCTATCATAACACTATTTTTTTTAATTTTTGATTTTCTCAGATTTTTCAGTGGCAAAAAAAGATGTGTTAGAGCTGCTACAGGCCTAATAATATTTTGATAGAAAAAAATATTTAGATTATTTTAAAATAGGGCTAAACTTAAGACACACTAGGCACACGAGAGAATTTGGATTTAAGAGATACAAGTCAAAATTTACTGGATCTGATTCAAAGTCAGCTGGGAATTCCACTGAAAGATTCCCATTGCTTGATAAATAGGCTTTCAATCAGGCCAATGGAGAGCACATTATGTACTAAGACTCTTCATGATAACTTCACTCAGTGCTACTCATCAAGAAAACAGCTGTTCCTGAACCTACTTTGGTTCATTTTTTGCTGCTGCTTTTACTCATTTATGTCAAAACTGTAACATTTTCCTGTAGGTTTATCTGTTCAACTATTCAGTTATATATGGTCTGCATTTAATTTGAAACTTCTTATCATTAAAAAAGTCTTTGCAGCTTCCTCAAAGTGAAGAACCATCAGAAATGTTATCAGAAGATTTAAAAAAAAAAATTAATTACTACAGTTAAGACATCACATAAAACCACACCATACCAATATTAATTCCAGAAGCCATTCAAAGACTTCATTTCACACAATTTCAAAGGCCACAAACCCCCATTAATTTAAAATATCTCCCTTTCTAGAGTGATTTATCTTTTCCCCACTCAGCATTCTGATGTTCTCTTAAAAATGTTCATAATATGTTTTGCAGTTGTAGATATTGTCTTTTAATTAATTCACCAACAACTGTGTTCTCTTTTCACAGCAACAGACTGCTCCAGCACTCTTTGATAAACTTCATTTATTCAAATTAAGAGGTGAAGTTCTGGATAGGAAAGGTGAATTTGGGTACCAGGCAACTGCTTAGAAAGTTTTTATTAATTAGAACAAGTGTTTGACTCAAACACTGCATAAAGAACGGCACGATGCACCAACACTTATTTGTATTATGTTTGGCTTTGTTTGCAATAACTCAGTAATAGCCTAATGTCAAATTTAGGACTGCTGCTTTGATAATAAAATACTTTCATGTATAATTTAGGCTTGACCTTTGTTTTGCCTCAGACATATGAAGCACATTATAGAAAAGAGAGGAGATCAGTTTTTAAAATAATCTTGCACTGCTATATTGATGAAGTGATCTAACTTCCTAATTGATCCAGCCACCCATTATACACTTTCTATGGCTCAAGATTGATTAAGTGATAATTGCATTTAATGTAGGTCTTATACCATGAAACAAACAGTTCATCACACCAAAAAATGATGAGGCTGCAGACTGGACAATGAATTGATCCATGCAGTGTTTATGTCATAATCTATAATATCACTGATACTATATTCCATTAGAAAACACCACTTAAGCTGTCGTTTTTTTAACCCTTTCCTGCAATTTGTTGCAGGTAAGAATATTTACAAGGTCAGCCATGCTGAATTACTTTCCTCTTTCCAAATATCATTGCAAACCAGCAGTTCAAAAGGCCACTGAATGCCCAGGCAGCTGCCTTTGAGTGTCCTCTGAACACATGCTGAAACATCAGACATCTTTACACTGCTTTTTGTGAACCTGGGATAATGTTGTGGGGTGGTTTGTTTTGTTTTTTTTTTATATTGATTCTCAATGTAAGTGGGTAAAATAAGAAAACAAATTTCAGTAACTTCCCTTTTGTTTTCATTGGCAAAAACTGCTCCTTCAAAATCAGCATATGGATGGTGTCAGGAACAGGATTGTGCCTTGTCTCCTGACATAACCACAGATCCAGGCAACTCTTCTGAGTCCACATTTGCAATCATAAGTGACTATCTTAGAATGTTAGGCAATACAAGAAAAGGAGGGACGGGGGGACAGAATGCTAAATAAGTGACTGTGTAAGACAAAATGGAATTTTCAAACTGAATAATTAACCACCATGATATTTCATTTACCTGTTTTCTACAACTGCCTCATCTGGAATAGTCTTTGCACATGATGATTTGTGTTAGTGTCTCAAAGCCTCCATTCCCTCTGAAACATTAAGATCAATGGAATGGGGCTGAACCAGCTGAGAATTGGACCCAAGAGCTTTTCAAGTAGCTATTTTTCTCCAAAAAATAAACAGTGTATCAGGATCTCATTGATTCTCAAAATGTTGGTAATAGTGCTTTGCTGCAGATGAGGCACTATTATTGTGTCATTTAAAGCATGGACTGCGGGTCTGATTCCACTAACGTCAGTCAGTAACAACAGCTGCTCTCAAAGCAGGCTTTTACCTGCAGAAACCAGCTTTTGGAAGGTAAATGTACATTTCTGCTGAATACTGGGAGCAACTAGAACTGCATATAGGATAGTGAAAATCTCAAGAGAGATTGTTATAGAACAGACAAGAAAACCAAAAGCAATAACTCAGCTGGAGGAACTGAAAAGACTTATTCTGCATCCTAGGCCTATTCATTCATGAGTCTGATTGCTTTTTTTTCATTTTAAATAGGTTTTTTTCCTTTCTTTTGCTTTATTTAACTCACTTAAACTTATCTCCAGATCCATAGTTCCCAAGCAGACTGCAAAACACTTCCAGAAATACCCGTGGCCTGTGTTAAACCAGTTCAGCTGGGATAATCCTTGCTTTAGAAAAATTCTGTCACTACATAAACAAATTATTGCAAGCATTTTGCACATTTCAAGCAAACAACAAACAGGACGTGCTGCTATGGATGTCTGGTTAGTGCCAGGACAGGGACAGGGAGTGGTGCTTGCCAGGCTGCAGTTTACAATTCTCTTTCCAAATAATCTCAAGAGTCCCTCCCCCTTTCTTTGAGGTCAGCACACTCACGATTTACCCAGAAGTAAAGTTTGGATTAAAAAAAAAAAAAAAAAAAAAAAAAGAAGCTTGTCAGAAAAACTCCTGGCAAAGAGCATTGGCTTGTGTTCTCTTCTAGGAAGAAGCTGTTCCTCTGCAGCATTCAAGGGATGGACTAATCCATTGTATGCTCTTGTAAAGTGCCACATATGTAGTCTTGATTATTGGATTACTATTTCTGGACTCGACATTTAGAAGAATTAGATATTCTTCTATGCTGAAGTAACAAAACTTAATGCATTTTCCTATATTTCCCAAAGCATTGGATTAGGCTGACCCTTGCTAGACACAAGCCTTTGCTAAAAAGCAAACAGCCCCAGTTTGAACAGTTGGGTAGTTTCCTTTGTTGCCTGTTCTCTGACATCAGTAAGGGTTTAGATCATGTTATAACCCTCAAGTCACTACACTAAAACTAGTCCATTTTTTGATGCAATGTCACAGTCATTTCACTGCCCCAAAAGCCTGCTTCTCCTCCATTGGAAGCCTGCTCTATTCATTTTTTTTTTAATGCAAAGATGGATGAAATTAAGATTTTTTTTTTTAGTCAATCCAAGAATGCAATTGCAATCTGAATATATTTTTCTATTTATATGCATTATATATACTTATCAGATACATTATATATATATGATTATATACACAATTCCTATTAACACAGGGACAGCCATTAGCAAAGGGACAGTCATGTCCCCTGTGACCTTTATTCCAAATTGAGAACACATTCCTCTCTATGTACTTTTGTCCATACCACTGCTTTTTCCTGTGACCTTTGCCTGACTTAACCTTAGATATTTTTGCTGCTTCTTCCTCACTGCTTTCACCTCTTGCAAGTCTTCCATAACTTCAGATAAAAAAACCCACTAAGAGTTAAATATCAGTTACTGCTGGAATGCAAAAGCTTCAGCTCTAAGTTTGGAATTGAAGAGATGGAAGAACTTGCAGGATAAGGTATTTTTCATTATTGCAGTCTTTGCCTGAACGTACATAACAAATGTGCTTGACAAACCAAGTATGAAATTGCTACAGGCAAAGGGCATTAACAAATTGGCAAATCTGGTGCCTTAGGGAAGTAACCAAGATGAAGTTGCCTATCTGAAACTGCTGTCTGTCACTGTCTAAATATACACTTTCAAGTGCCGCAGGGCGTAAACTGAAAGTAACTTGCTGAGAGGGTGCTGACTGAATACTTTGAAGGAGACTTCATTTGTGAGAGCACACACCAGTGATACATTCAGGGAACTCTTCTTGGGGTTTAGGATGGATATTTGTCAACCCTGTATCGTGGAGCTGTGTGGAGTATCTTGTCAAACTCACTTGTACCTGATATAACTGGAACCATTTATAAGGCCCAGGACATTGAACTATAAATTGTCTGTTTCTGCGCAATCCACATGGCCTTCTCCTGCCTCATTCATGGAAGTATAATCTGACCTGTTCATGTGCTCATTTTCCTTACAAAGGACATTTTGAGACTAATATAAGATTGATATGCAAAGTAATGAGGCAAAAGTACACTTTTGGATTGATAGGCAAAACTTGTCCACCTGGTAAGAAATGGCTCAAGGTGCAAGAGTTTTAAGAAAGAAGATGATGAAGCAAAGTTCTAAGCATTCTAACTAGAATTTTGGTGAGCAGTTAATTGTGCTTACAGCTATATATATTGATTGCTTTTAGCTCTAAAAAAATTTAAATAAATACTTTACTACTAGTGGTGGTATTAGCAAGGAACATGGCTGTGACGCAGCATCGAAGCTGACAGGAGATACACAGCTACTCATTTATCAGAGATTCCTGGGAGACCAGGGTGACCTGCTGCTCGGTTTTACAGTATTAGTGGAACTTGCAATTTCAGACAGATTGCAATGTTAATGCTACAGACTTCTAATGGCAGAAAAATTCACATTGCTGAGGTGAGAGCACAGATAGTTTCCAGGACTTGGTGCAAATAAACAGTTAAAAAACTAGGAGATGTATTTCCTGAGAAAGGTGAGAACCACTGCATTAAAAATTTCAGACAAGTTTAGGCACAGCTGAGGAAACAGGCAATAGTAAACACTATTCAAACATGAAAAGAGAAGCATATCAAAGAGGGATGTAGAAGCGCAATCTTTTTAAGTAATAAACTCTTCAGTGGGAAGCCAGGCAGCAGCAATCTTTCAGCACTTGAGCTTATGATTATTTGTGATTTTAGCTGTATCAACTCGTTGCTTGCAGCATTTTGATTCTTTTGGAACTTACATAAAATGTCCTCATTAGGCCTTAGCAATACAGTTTTCCATTTCCTGATTTGATTGCCACTCAGTAAGCAGCTCTTCCAAAAGGCACCAAACCCAGGATAGCTACAAAACAGACCTTCAGAGATTAAGGATAAAGTTTCTCAAAGATCATGACTATCATGTCCCCAGTTTTAAAAGTTATATTGCAGGTAATGAAGTCCAGTTCAAAGCAGAAGTTACTTACTTCTTTCTAGCAAGGGATGTCAACCATTAATTGGAATTTGAGGCCACTGAACTCTGATTTCACCCGTTCTGCAGAAAACCAGAACAAATTCCACTGCATGCAGTGCGATTCTACCTCAGTGAAATCAGTGCCACTGAGAATACTGGCAGGTGAGAGAGTCACCTGCAAAGGCTCCTACTCAGGTACCCTGTGCTCTGGGCCTTTCATCTTCCATTTTAACCCAGGGATAATAGTCTGAACACTATCAGTTCTTTGAATAAAATCATGATGACAAAAAGTTGCAGTACAGGTATTACTTCCTTCTTTAACCAGACAGAACTCCTATGGCACAGAAATCCAAGGAGCCAAAATAGCAAAACAGAATAAAAAACTTTAACATTACATTATACTTGTTTCCAGAAATATCATCTCTGCAATACTTCATATTGTAATATGTTGCCAGTGCCAATCCCAAAGCTTTTCTAATTTTAGATGCCTCAACAAATCAGTTAATAGAATAATATTTCTTCCACATTTTTTTCACTTTGTCAGAAGCCAAGCCAGAATTTTTTGCTTAGCTTTAGCTCACCTCAACATGATGCCAAAGCTCAGCACCTGATCTCACTGAAGTGGCCAATAACAGACCTTAGCAGAGCCAGCCCATCTGTAACACAATGATATGCACTATTGCAATTCCTACTGCAGAAAAGGATTCATCACTGAAGCATTAAATATACAGCACTGACATGTTCTAATGGAACTTAGGAAAAGGAAAATGAATTAATGAATTTACTCTGCACCATAAAGCAACTGCTGTTGTCACTGATACAAAACCACCAGCAGAGGTTAAAGTAGTGTGCATATCCTGAGAGCAAGAGACCAAGAGAGTAAACATATGGAACGATGGTAAAGAGCAAACATGTGAAAGATACGTTGCCTTTTTTTTTTAATGACTTCTTTATCTGATTAAGCACTTCTCTATTAAAATCGTGATCACAAGCCAACAGTTTCAGTCATCATCAAATGATCTTGTAGAGCTCTGAATTTTAGAGAGTGCTGATTATTCCACCCACTGAAAAATAACCAGGCTTCAAGATGCCTCAGACTGCTCACAAATTAAGGCAATAAAAATCCTCAGTGTGTTTGTGGAAGAGAATAATCTTCAATATGTATCTGTGGAGAGTTTGATGAAAATCAAAAGCAGCAGCTGCTATTGTCTGTGTTTATTGTATACAATTAATTAGCAAGCCCAGTGCCCTTACTGGATAAATACTGACATTACAAAAACTAACAGCATATTTTGCCTTGTGAGTGGCAGTCATAGTAAAGTAGTTGATTAAATCACTATAGTTCTGTCTCCTATGTCACAAAAACTTGAATGTTACTTGTACATGGGAAAGCACTTACTGAAGAATGTATTTATTCTGGCTAAATCAATTTCAAATGTTTAGAGCTCTGCAAACTCATATTTTCTCTTCACTGTGTTGTAATTGCAGAAATGAATCTGAGAGTGGTGATTACATTTTTCTCTAACTCTCTGACCTTGTTCCCCTGCCCTGATGCTCAGCATGTTTGGGAGAAACATCTATTCAGAATTTTGTTTTCCAGCTTAAATGAAACCTGCTAGGGATGTAGATCTAGTCCATTGAGGTGTTTGGGATTTTTGGATGGAACATCTAAAAATTAAAAAGCCACTTCTAAGACCAGCTATACATAGGGCAGCAGTATTTGATATATTGTATTTCATAAGGACTTGGGGACATCGACCTGATCCAACAAAAAATGGAAAGGGTCGATTGCACTCACAGCGAGAATTTGTGGCAGCTACAGCAACTGATTCATTTCCTCAGCAGATTCTGTTTAAACTCATTTCCGAGTGTGCAAGAGTTCCATATTTCTTAATAGAAAGGGATCATAAACCTTTTTTCCCCCAGAAATACTTACTACCTTTCGTGATTTTAAAGCATCAGTTCAGTGCCTTACCCACACAAGCAAAGATGTGGCTTTCTAAGAAGGCTGTCAGGGGTTATCTATTTCACCACTCTCAGAGAATTAACAAAGTCCACGTCACTACCAATGGCGGTTTAACTCATGCTTGACACACTCCCATGTTCTTAGCTCCATTTTCTTTAAATAATCTTGCTCAGAGACGCAAACAAAAAATATAAACCAAACGATTTTCAGGCTTCTCATAGGGAAAAAATATTCTTTTGATTCTAAGCCAAACATAATCAGCTTGCTTATTGAGAGTCTTGCAGTTCATTTCTGAAGCTGGCACTGTTTGCGTGGACCAATTACAGTGCCTTTCACCAAAGTGGTTAAAAATGAATAATAAGCCAAAAAAGCCAATGCTAAATAAGTAAAAAGTGTGCAACAAGGCATAAATAAGAAACCATTTAAATTGACACGAATTAGATGGTGACAAGATAAACTGAATTCAGCACTGCAACCCTGGCCCATGACCCTATAAACAACGCAGATTATTCCCATTTAGGGAGCACTCAGGAATAAAGCTCTCTGAACACATAACATCAGAGCAGCACCATCCCACAATCTTACTGTATGGCCAAAGACTGGCAACAGGATTTACATTTTTAATCTTGCATAAACAGAGCATAACGTTTTCCAGCAATCCTCAGTGAGAAGTCAAATAGGAACTGACACATAGCTGAAAAATAAAATTGCTCCTTGAGTGGGTCAAACAATCTATAGTAGACTACATCTGAGTTCAGTTCAGGTCATACATACAAATATTGATCAGCAGTTGAAATACTGGTTGACAAATCCAAAACTTACATTTAAAATGCCAGAAGCCAGGACTTCCTTCAGAAAAAGCCCAAATAAGACCTTCATTACTTTAAATACTTCAACAGATGGAGCAGAAGGAAGAAGACAAAGGCCAGTGTGACTTATTTGAAATTATTCCAGGAATCAATCACAAGGAATTCAAAGAAACTTTCTGAGGCTGCATAAGACCTTCAGCTAATCCTTTTATTTATTTAAATCAGTGAAATCCTTGACTGGTGAAGTTGGAAGTGCAATAGACTAAAATTCAACTCAACCCTCTCCAGCCCACTAACAAAGTAAACAGCAGTTGAAAATATGGAAAAACACAGGTAATGAACATTACTGTGTCCATTACTGACAAACCTGGGTTTGCTTTCTCTATTACATCAATAGATGGCTCATTTGAAAAACAACTTTTTGTCTTTATTAACATATATCTCTTTCCTGAACTTCAAGTATTTCAAGGAAGAATTACCAGTTTTGACACACTTATTCGGAATAGGAAGACATTCAAAACAGTCAGAAAGTGTAATAATTTGGGCACACTGGTAATCAGAGGAGAACTCTGGCCCAAGCTTCTGTTCTGTAATTCAATATTTTGGGAGAGAAGTCCTAATTTTGTTGTTAAAAAAGTAAAATCCTCTGTTTTTCCTGTGATTGAACTGAGAACACATCTTTCACCAAGAGAAATAGTCTTTGTCCACCAAACTCCATTTCTATTGAACTGATCAATGACATATAGCTGGATCAACATTAATTTGCTGCCAGCCTTCCAAATCAACACTGGTATAGACAGCATACAAATATTAGTATTTCATTCTATTTGCCTACATCCTTTCATTTAACATCACTGGTCATATTTTATATTTTCAGCCTTTTCTTTTTATAGCTACAAAGTCAGTTTTAGGTATTTCCTATATTAATAAACTGCTAAGCTATATTTTCAATTACCAAAAAAAGTGAGTATAATCTAATTGTTTTCCTGATGATTTGAACCCCAAATTAAACAAAAAAAACCATGGGAAACATAGTATCAAGTAGGTACCAAATGTAGATAAAACATTGATATGATGGAAGAAAATAGCACAATTTTATAAGACATTTAAGACAGTCATACAACTTACCCAAAAGCTTGGCTTTGGAAGAAAGCAGCAGATGTTTTTATCTAAGAAACAGCCAAATTGATGAAATGAATACAGCTATTCATAGATATAACAGGCCCATATGTGCTGAAGAAGGAAACTGGATCTGTAAAGACACAATAATGGGCCGAGAGGTCGGAACTCATGCCAGCAGCCCTGCAGCAGCACCTTCACTGTACTGCTCTCCAGTGCTGCCCTTCCCCGTTTTCATTTATTTTGACTTAAAAGAAACCAGGTGGTGTCAAAAGAAATCAACTTTTCTCACAATTTCTTTGGTTTTTTTTCCTAAGCAGCAATGCTTCTTTAGCTGTGCAACAACCCCATTTTTCTCTACAAAATACCTGTGGATTAGAGCACCTTGAGCCACAACAGGACGACAGAGTAGGGCAAGATGCATAAGATATCATAAGATTGAACCACAGCAGACCAGCAGCTTTTGAGTCAGCCCATGAAAAGCTCCCAGAATAAAGCATATTTTCCCCTTGACCTTTACCTGCTGCTAGGCTCTGACTCACAAGATTGTGTTTTCCCTCGTGGTGAACATTTGTTAAACCTCAGCCTCATTTATCATGAATTCTCACACAGACCTTTCACAGAGAAGAGCTAAATGCCAAAAATGGATCGGTCTTTTTGACTAGACACCTGGGCAGACATTACAACAATGACACCTGAGGTTATGTGGCTTTAACCATGTTCCTCTTCCATCATCTTGTCACAAACAGAGTACCTGCCTGGCAATTTGCTGAAGGTGCCACTTAAAAGGAAGATTGGAAAAGTTGCTAAATACTGAAGACTAAAGCTTAACATAAATTTCTTGTAGTTTGTTACTGTCACACAAAACTGTGATAAGAATAAGTGATATAAAAGCATAGGAAAAAAAGAAGCTGTTTATATACTCTAGTAGTTCACAGAGTGTAGTCTATGATAATCCTCTCCCAGCTGCCCACCCAAAAGGGCAGACTTTTATCTTTATTTCTAAGTGCTAAATCATGGATATGAGAGGCAAAGTTGCAATGTTTTCCAAAAATCACCTTTCCAAATAGCATCAGAAACAGGGACAGAAAACAAAACGTAGGCAGTGACTGCTATCTAGGCTTAGAACTGAAGCACAAATAGGGAATGCTGTTCTGTGAAATAGGCACCTTATCAAAGAGTGAACCACTCAAAAAGGAGCTTTCAATAACTTTCTTCCTCATCAGCAGGAGCATACAAGGCCTCCATCATGCTAGAGGATACTTACAACATTTAGAGTTTTAAAAGTTCTAGCCCTGCTCCATTATTCTTGCTTGATTCTAAGTGTAACCAGCCAAACCACAGCATTACTTCCTCTTGTCAGGCTGCTCCTACACCTGCACAGCAGAATCACCCTCAGGAGACAGATATTTCCCTTCAGGGTCTAGGAAGAAACAGAGACCTATAGTTGGGTGAAATATACCCAGCATTTGCAGAATCTAAAATCTTTGGGTTTGAACCCTAGCCTGCCGTGTGTTTAATATAGTCAGTTCAGTTTTTATTTTACTTTTTTTAATAACTTTTTCGTTTAAATGTAGCTACAAAAGCAAGGGGTTTAATTAGGGGAATTAAGAGCATAAAGCAATATTGTGGGACAGTTCTCAAATGGAAATGAAAAGCAGAATTCATCAGCAGATTAGTAAGGTCAAACTAACTGCTTAGGTTTATAAATAACATACATAAAAAGGCTATCCTGCTCTTTCACACAGCTCCTACACCACGCATCCAGCTCCCTTTGAGTTCCCTTGCTTTTTGACTGCAATTGTGATCATCATTAAAAACAGTCTTCCTCTTTTGTTTCTATGGAGCTTTTGGGAGTTCTGTATGAAAAAAGCTTTGTTTTAAGTTGAATGCCATTAGATGCAGCCTTTCACACTGGGACTTTAGAGCCTAAATTTATAAGTTACAGAAGTGATCAGCTACATGACATTCCATTATATTGCATACCTAAATTGGATCCTTTCCTATTATAACCTACAATTTCGAGTATCTGAATTGCCTTCATGGTGACTTGCACTGATGTACTGGCATGTCATTTACACTGCTTATGACACCACTAAATTTGGCTCAAGCAAAGTTCCTGCAAGTGGCAGCATGCTGTGCTACAGATAGATCTGCTGGGCTGGACCAGATGGCAAAATTCTGTTTTGCAATTGTACTGTTGTGTGTGTGTGTCTGTGTGGAAATGACAGGACAAGAAAACAAAGCCAAAAAATCCTCACAGGAGAAAGGTGGGGAACCGCTATGAAGAGGGAGGCACAGTTAGAAAGCAGATTAGCTCTATTAATGTGTTTATGTATCTCCTTTGTATTAAGGGGATCTTGCTTCCTACAAAAACTCCTTAGAGCCAAGCTCGAGGGTTTAACCCCTCTATGGGCCATCCACTTGAGAGTTGGACTCAATGCTCCCTGTGGGACCTTCCAACTCCAAATATTCTGTGATTTGTTTATTGTAACTCCAGTAGAAGTAGTGTTAGTTCATTTGGGCAATGGGAATAATGGCTATTAGGCAAATTCTATCTTTCACTGAATAATTGTGGGAAGGAGAAGAGTAGACACCATTCTGGCTTAGATTTGTCAGTGCCCAGCATAGGGGGGTTCTGATTCCTAGAGGAGGGCTTTGTGTACCCAGTAAAATATTGAGAACCTGCTTGTTTTGTGACACAAAGTATGAAAGCTCAGTGACATAACTCTGATCTGAAATTGTCAATATCTGAAAAGATGAAGAAAAAATTCACATTTAAATCAGAAAATAAATAGAGAACTCTTTTCCCTTTATTCACTGAAATAGTACAGCTATTCTTATCAGATAAAGATCTCCTCTTCCAGAAGTTACAATCCCTGATGTATATGTGTACTTCGAATATCCAAAGTCCATTAAAAGCAGCTATAAGCAACTTGGTGTATATCATTTAGTGCAAATTCATGCAAAGTTGATCCAGTTTGGAACTTAACAAAAAGAGCTCCTGTTGAATTCCACTGTTGAACTCACAGAGCTATTGATGTACATTAGAGTTCATTTCAAGTTTTGTTGAATTTGACTAATTTATCCAAAAGTGTTCATTAAAAAAAAGAAGAATTTTGCTTTATTCTATTTTATTAAGTGGAAGAGATAACAATTTTGAATTAGTTCTGTTGGGAACTTGGAGTGGTTTTTTATCACTGTCATCAGTAATAAACTCATTTTGTAGCATTACCAGTAGGCACTAAATGATGTGTAAAATAAAGAAATTAAAAGAAAGAGGAATACCTAGATGCTCAGAGAAGAGAGTTCACAGGCAGCTGGCTGCTGGGGTGGTGTCCTGCAGTGCTGGAAAACTCTCTGGGCATACTCTTTTCCAGTAAGAAGAAAATACCCATGAGGTTCAGAGGTCACAGAGGAGGAAGAAATTCCTACACTAATCAAATTTTCACCTTTTTTCTTTTTTAATATTCTTCCTCTCTTAACCCCTTCTCCCCACTCTGGATTTCTTTTTTCTCC